>NC_052350.1:28212723-28374256 GCF_009727055.1 Benincasa hispida
AAAAAAAAAAAAAAAAAAATCAATTGCAAAATAAAGCAAGTAAAAAAGAACCTATACTTTAATACTAAAATGTCTAAATGTAGCTAAAAAATAAACACATCTAGGTATGTGTACAAAAATATATGTGTATATATATATCTCTTATTTTAGAAGTCGAATTTGTCGGTAAAAATTAAAATTTCAACCCCCCTTTTTTTTTCCTTTTCCAAATAACTGAACAATATAACGATACATTTCCAATAACTATTTTAGGTAAGTAATACAACAATATAATTATTGCAATATACAAAAAATTAAACCGAAAATTAAAAAAAAAAAAATTATAATTTACTCTCAACATTGTAACAACCATACATATTAACATTATTATCTATCTTGCCCATTCTATGACTCCCAATTATATCCCCAATTATCCCAATTTAAATTTTCATTTATTTTTCTCCTTTTTATAAAAAATAAAAATAAAAAAACATCAAAATTGACCCACACGACTAATCCAGCCTGGGAGGGATCACCTCCCCTAACTCTTTGTACCTTCACCGTCCTTCCCCCTTCTTAACTAATTTCATATTTTTCCTTTTTTTATTTTCGTGTATAATTTGAATAAACTAATAATTGCTTCAATTTAAGTTTTTTTAATTTTCATTAATATATCAATTTTACATTTTTCATTTGAAAAAATATATATATCATGCGAGACTTATAAATTATTTCTATAAAACTCCGATCTATATAAACCCTCTAACGAAATTTAAATTGACATCAATATTAGAAATATAAATTGACAATTTCCATTTATTTTGTCTCTCGCAGTCTTCATATTTTTTTAAAATATTGAAGATCTCTATTTGTAAGAGACAAAGGAAAGATAGACTAAATGATGGGAAAGAGGGTGGTGGGTGAGACTGATAGAGAGAGAGAGATTATTAATATTATTAATAATATTATTAATTAATATTAAATCTATTTTCTGTAAAATAATAATAATAATTTGTAATGAGAAATACTATTGTACATCCGTTCGTATTTCAATCTCCGTGCATCATAAATGAACAGTGACTAAACTGCATTGATGAGTTCTTTTATATAAACCCCTTTATACCCATTCGTGTAGGGGTGACTTATTACTTAACTTCTTATGCACAAATACCCCACCTTTCTCTCTCTATCTCTCTCTCTCTCTAAAATCAAACAATTTTTTTCCTTCCATTTCCAAAAATATGGAGAATGAGTCTATAATTCTGAACTCATCGCAGCCGCAATCGCCGTCGTCGTCGGGAAGTTTATCGACAGTTCCCGATCATCAACCGTCGTCGTCGGCGGCGGCGGTCGACTCGAACCGGAAACGAGCCAAGCGGCCGAGGGAAAATAGCAACAATAACAATAGCAAACACCCGGTTTTCCGTGGGGTCCGAATGAGAGCATGGGGAAAATGGGTTTCCGAAATTCGTGAACCACGAAAGAAAAGCCGGATCTGGCTCGGCACTTTCTCCACCCCTGAAATGGCCGCACGTGCTCACGACGTCGCCGCCCTCACCATTAAAGGCACCGCCGCCATTCTCAACTTCCCTGAACTCGCCCATCATTTCCCCCGCCCTGCTTCCACCTCCCCCCGTGACGTTCAGGCCGCCGCCGCTAAAGCCGCCTCCATGGAAATCCCAACTCCGCCGCTTTCTTCTTCTTCTTCTTCTTCTTCCTCCTCCTCCTCCTCTTCCGCCGTCTTATGTCCATCCACGCCGGAGGAACTGAGTGAAATCGTTGAACTCCCGAGTTTAGGAACGAGTTACGAAACAGCCGAGTTAGGAAACGAGTTCGTATTCGTCGACTCAGTGGAAGGTTGGCTTTATTCTTACCCATGGTATAACAGAGTCAATAATGCAGATCATCAAGTACAAGAAGATTATGATTTCTTCAAAGAACAGATTTTAATGGCGGATTATACAGACACTTTAATTCCAAATTCAGCTTTTGAAGCTTTCTTATGGCCAAATTAATTTATTAATTAAAACCAACCCCATTTCCCCTCATTGTGTGATTTTTCTTCCTCTTTCTCCATAAATTTTGCTTGTAAAACAAAACCTTTTCTATTTTTCTATCCAAATTTCAAATCCTCCCCTGTTTTTTTTTTTTAAACCCATTGATTTTGTGAATCTAAGAGAGGGCCCCCCAAGCTAAATACAGTCATTTTAGTTGTTAATTAGTGAGTAATGTTTGATTAATAATATAAGGATTTGGGTTTTGAGGCAGAACTATTCCCTAATGTTCATATAATTTTATTTTATTTTATTTTATTTTTTCCTTTTTGAGAGTGTAATATTTGTTTGTGCTCTAATTATGCAGATGATAGCTCCTCTATTTTTTGTCCTTTAATTTTAAAATTTTAACTTTCCTGACTTTTGGAGCTTTATTTAATGCAATATTCCACTAAAAAAAAAAAAACTTTCTCTCTCTTTTTTTGTTTTGTTTAATTAAGATGGAATTTAATTGCCAAAAGTCATTGTAATTCTTCTAAGAGTTAGGGAACACGTCACATCAAAATCTGATCAGAATCAAGAGAAAAAGAAGCATGGTTTTTATTTAATTTAATTAATCTATTAATTAAAAAGACTCCAAAATAATTTCTTAATGTTAATGACCCACCTTGTTGAGATTAAATGTAAGCTTAAGTCTTTTCACTATCCTAATTACGGGACCAAATTGTTAACTAAATTCTTAACATTATTTGTCCAGTCATTTTCTATATATATATAATTTACAAAATAGGCTTAAAATTTAATGCCAAGAGTTTTTCACATGGTTTGACGCCTGGGAATGCGTTGGATTTTCTGCAAAACGACATGACTGCAACTTCAAAATCTCAATTTTATTATTTTAATCAAATGTAAATTAAAGTTTTAATTAGTTTAAACTCACTTCAATGATAATAATACATTTTGACTACACATCCCAAAAAGTACTAAACCTTACAATAATATTAATGGCCGGTGAATTCCAATTATTTAATTTCGAAATTCATTTAATCAGTATTTTAATCTCAGTTCAGTTAGTAAGTGTAAGTTTGGTGTAAATATATTCCATTGTAGATGCTAATTTTTATACTTTTAGTTGACTTTGTCAAACAAACAAATCAATCTTTCAAAATATTTTATAGATTGAGTATTAAAAAATAATTAAAAATTTGTAGACTAAATTCATAATTTTAAGAATTAAAAATACTAGATAGACATAAATATTAAAATTTAGAGACTAAATTTATAATTTTCTATTTGAATTATTAGTAGAAGAGGTCCATGAGAAATTAATTAAAGAAGTAAATTACACTTTTAGCCTTTTAGTTTTCATCCAAGTGTAGGTAAAAAAAAAAATCAATGTGTATTTAGTCCCTAAAGTTTTAAAACATACTCTTTTATTCTCGAGTTTTTAAGAATAGTTTTATTATTTTTATTTAAAGGCCTGTATGATATTTAAATTTAAAATAATAATTAAAGATTAGGGAAAATTTTACTGTAGTATGAATATTATTCTCGTTAATTGAATGCTACATTAGCCTCTTTTTTTTTTTAAATAAAAGGATTCAATATCATTAAAAGAATATTTATAAAGAAAACATTATGTCGGGAACAAAGAGAGTACTATACTTCTAAAGTACTATAAAATTTCTCAAGAAAGTAGAAGAAAGAAAGAGAAAAGATAAAATTTTTAATGATTAGTTTAATTCATTTCGATATTTAAAATAATAATAATACGTTGGTTAGAATAACAATTTAGTCCCTATATTTTGAAGTCTGATCAATTTTACTCTTTATATTTTCAATTATCCAACTTTAGTTCATGTACTTTAAAAAATTCTTAAGTTTAGCCCCAAAAATTATTTTTTATGGAAATTAGTTAAATAATAATAATAATTTTCATGTAAGAAAATATATTACGTGAATATGTTTTCGTACAAATACTAATAGATAACAAAAAAAATCAACAACAAACTAGCAATGGTAACTAAATTTAAGATTTATAAAAAATAAAGTGATTAAATATGGACGATCGAAAGTATATGCATTAAAATTGAACAAATTTTATAGTATAAATATAAGACCAAAATGATATAATTTAAAAAATTACTGGTTGATATGATAAACCTATTCTTAAAAACTCGAAAACACAAAATGATTACCACTAGTGGTAGATTTTTTTTTTTTTTTAAAAAAAACCATTTTCCTAAATTAATTGTAGTGAGCTTTAATTATTGAGGAATTGAAGTTTATTGGATTTATGATGTCACAATCTAAATGGCATAAAACCTATGGAGTCTCCACAGAAGAAGACGCCCCAAATACAAATAGTACTGCGGCGTAATTAATGGATATTGAAACTCAACTACCTCAACCACCACAAGAATAAAATCTATTCTTCTTTTTCAATTATTATTATAATATCAAATCCATTTTTATATACAATGTCTAAAAAATTTTGTATCTTTATAAGATTTATACATTATTTTGTTGATTTGGCCAAAAATACCCATACATTTTAATAATTAAAATATATGAATTTAATCTATGTTACCATAATGCTACCTTCGTCTAAAATCAATATCGTAAAATTCGTTATATTTTGATTAAAACAAGACAAAAACTATTGATCATAAGATGATCTCCCACCCTAAATTGTAGTATTTTGTTGAAATTATATGATACGAATTAAATTTGGTAGGATACAATTTGTTAATGTTGATGGAAGATTATTTCAATTATAAGTTGACCCTACATGGGCCGGTTATTCACACACATGAGAAAAAAAAGTTAATAAAAGTCTAAAGACAAAAATTCAAAGGTTCATATCAATATATCATTTTAGAGGTTAATAAACAAATCATAGAAGTTAAAAGGTACCTTTTTTTATACTCGTGATATTTTTGTTGAAATATATTTCTTTAATTTGTCTTTTACAATATATTAGAAACATTAGACTACTTTTAAACCAATCTTTAATGCTTTATTTTATATAAAAAAAATTCACAATAATAATAAATCGATAGAAATAATGTATTGATATTATATGTTATAATCACATAAATGATATATCAGTCTTATCATAGAAATATATTTGAATATTTGAATATTTGAATTTCTGACATTTTAATTAAAAACGTATATACTTTTATCAGTTAAGTTACGTTCAAATTGGCGACTTTGTTGACTTCCACGTATACAATGATATAGAACTATATTTCAATATATGATAAAGAGAAAAAAAATTGAGGATAAAATAAATTTAAGCATACGTATTGATTTTCTTCCAAAATTTAGGGTATAAATTGTGTTCGACTACTATAACTTATCATCTTAAAACATTTATTATTATTATAAGCTAACATCTTAAATTCAAATATTTGTATTTAAACCATGTAAAGTGAAATAAACGAGTTTGGTCGGTGCAATTTTTTCAAAACTCCAAAAAAATAACAAAGAAAATATTTGTGGTGGTTTAATTTTTAGCTTATTATATGGAAGTGTATGAAAAGAATTGGGTTACAAAGGAAAGCTTTTTGGTGGACAAGAAAATACTTTTCTATTCAATGTGAACAAACACTAAAATTTAAGACCCATTGCCATGGCCTTCTTCTCCCCTTCCAAAACCCTATAGTATATGATATTATTAAATTAAAACACCAAAATAATAATTTGAAGTCAAAATCCATCAACACACTTTGGGAGAATATGGCCTCATATAATGACTTGGCTTGCTAGCTGTTAGATCCATGTGGGAGCTTTTGCTAAGTAAGGGATACCCCACATTCTTGGGCTTACTACCCTTCTCTTTAAGGCACTTCCCTTTTCCCCTCCCATTTACTTAAATAACCTTTCATACCAAACCATGGTTTTTTTTTTTTTTTTTTTTTTTTTTTTTTTTTTTTTGTCTTTAAGGTTTTCAAAGAATTTTAGGTCACTTTTGAAGATATGGGTTTATGAAGAGTTTTAAGGGATATTTTGAAATTACTCCTAGCCACTCACAATAAGCTCATGATTTTGATAGGAAAAAAAGTTAACTCTAGTTATTGTTCTAAATGATAGATTGATTCAAACCCCAACATAATGTATATCATCATTGGCACTAGTTGCAATCTTTTTAGGTCACATTTGATAATTATTTGGTTTTTGTTTTTAAAACTAAAATTAATAAATAGTATTTCGATATCTATATGGTTTTTATCATATGTTTTTAAGAATGTTTTTAAAATTTATTAAAAAAAAGAATAGTTTTTCACTTTCTTTTTTAAAGTTGGGTATGTGAATTCAAATGTTTTTCTTAGGAAGTGATAGGGACGACCCTCAAACTATCTCTACAATGGTATGATATTGTTCACTTTGGGCATAAACTCTCATGACTTTGCTTTTGGTTTCACCCCAAAAGGCCTCATACCAATGAAGATAGTCATCATTACTTATATACCCATGATCCTCCTCTTATCCAACTAATGTGGGACTTTGGTCGTATTTCCAACAGGAAAGATGAAAACCATCGTAAAGGAATGATAAGAAAACAAGCCAACATCTACAAATCTAGAAATTAATCTAAACCTAAGACTCGTTTGATAATCATTTAGTTTAATTTAGTTTCTAAGATATTTTTACTCCTAAGTTCCTATGTTTTGTTAACCCACTTTCTACTAATGTTTAAAAAAGCGGGCAAAATTTTGATAACTAAAAAAACTAGTTTTTTGTTTTTAAAATTTGACTATTAGTAGTTCAAGTGTTTAATTAAGAAATATAAAAGTCATAATTGAAAAATTGAAAAGAAAGAAGTTGAAAAACAAAATTATACTAAATAAAGCAAAAATCGTATCTAGCAAAACCTAATAGTTATTAAAATTTATAGTAAACCTAGTATATAGTTATTTAACAATATATTTACATCAATAAGTCAATGCAATAGCCACAATTTGAAACAGCTATAAAGAAATAAATTTTAAAAAAAAATGCAGCATTTTTAAGGTTTGGAACAAAGCTAATTAAGGTTCTTTAATGGAAGGGAAAAGTTGACCTTAGTTTTCCAAAGCAATTAATTGGGATTTGGGAAAAAAGGGCAAAATTTAAAAGTGAAGGCATTAAGTAAGAAAATTCCAGCTGATTTCCTTTCTCTGTTGTGTTGAGTTTAATTAATTATAAATTAAGCAGAAAAATTTAGCATAACAATGAATTAATTAAAATTCAGAAATGTGTAAGAAGAAGACACGTGTACTAATGTGAATCTTTTCAAAATAAATAAAAAGTACTAATGTGAGCCAATAATTGCATCAAAGGCAATGGCACGTGCTTCTCAGCAGCCGGTGTATGCGCTTTCATTGACTTACCCTCTCATCTGTTTCTGTTTCTTTGCTGTGATTGTCAACTAATAAAATCTACTTTATTATTTCTTTACTTACAGATTTATATACCTTATATATTATTTATATACATTTCTTTATAAAAAAAAACAAAATATATCTGCCATTGTTTAGGAATATTAAGTTTGTTTACCTCAATTTTTTTTTTTAATTCAATCCTCGCCATGTCACGTACTTGACAAGACATGTATCAAATTTTTAGAATTTGATCTCATAGTGTTAGAGTTTGAAACCATCCAATTTTTCAAAGAACGATCCATAAAGAAAATGTTGAGAATTTGAGTTGGTGATGCACTTAAGCATTGGTTACAATGATGATGTAACACCCCAATAAGTATTAACTCAGTGGTCCCAAACATTTATAAGTGGTGATTATGAGCCTAAACGATAGTTACGGTTTACTATTTTATATAAACGATCAAAACCATTGGTCAAAGGTATGCCTAAAATACCTTACTATATTCTACTGTCAAGTTACTCACCAACTCGAGACTGAGTGTCGGAGTGTGTGTGGCTTGACACCATACTGATGCTTAATATCTTTTGTCTTATAGGCCTTCGGACTAGTTTTCTCCCTTAAACAAAGTCACAATTGATCCATTCTTTTACATCAGTAGAAGATGTCGTTGATGAGTCTGATCGTAATCGTTACTCGAGAAGGTCACATGTCCAACAAAATGTTGTGCCGATAGAAACCAATTGGCCGATGAAGAAACTTATTGATGAATTTGTTGCTCTAGCAGACATGGAGAAAGAATTGGACCAAGGTCTAAGTGAAACCTTAGAGCTACTCAGTTGTCCAAATTCCATCATGGAAGCCTTGGCAAGAGTGGTCGAGGAGTACTTAGAGGGGAGTCGATGCCAGAAGCAGCAAAGGTAAAGTTCGTTGATGCCGGTAAATCAAGAAACTACTCCTATTATCTGAGACTAGGCTAAAGGAAAAGCTCCAAGAGATGAAAGAATTGAAGAATTCTAAAATAGGGGACAATGATCGATGGAGAGATTGTAGAAGTGAATGAAAAGAAGACAATGCATTCGAACCTACTAAAGAAACTGATTGTCGACCATCAATCTAGGATGAAACTGTACGAGCTGTTAGAAGTTGTAGTGAATCCAAAACCAACTGGGCCACATGAAGTGAGCACAAAATCATGAGGGGTTAGACTTAGAGAATTTGCGAGATTAAGTAGATCCACCCTTTACTCACGAGATCATGCAATAAGAGGTACCCATAAAGTTTAAGCTACCAGTAATAAAAGTCTACGATGGTTCGAAAGATCCAATGGAGCATTTGGACACTTTTTGGTCATTGATGAAGCTCTATAGAGTCCGAGATGCAATCAAGTGTCGAGCTTTCCTATTCATGCTTGTTTGACCTAAGAAAAGAATAGATCCTTCAAGCTTAAACGAAAGTTAATAGCCTTTTTTTTTCGTGAGTTGACTCATGCTTTCATCACCTAATTTCTTGGGGGTTGAGATCAAAAGAAGTCGCCAATGATGGAGTTGACATTCAAAATGCAGAAACAATTAAGGATCTAAGTACTCTAACTACGTCAATTTTAGTCAATTAACATGCATGTTCACAATTTTCAGTATACTAGCGTTTCTGATGAATACTTTTGATGTTTCCTTCGAATTACTTGAATTTACCATAGGTTTCTTCTTAAATTTATGCAGTAGACCATAACAAGAGTCTTCTCTACTAATCTCAGGCCTTAGATTGAGTGGTGGAACTCTAATTGAAAGAAATTTAATACGGTTTTGGGAGTTAGACAGAAGAGGAAAAATCGGTATTTTCTCTTCAGAAATTCAGGTTGCATCATCTTCAAATTGAGTTCAAAATATAAATTTATAGATGTTAATCATGCAGATTGGATTAACCATGAAAAGACCACTTCATATTCCATTTAATTTAGCGGTATGAGGTGGATTTGATAGTAGAAAAATGTGGGATTTTCCCACTTCCATTAGATGCAAATTTGATTATTAAAATTGGAATCGATATAATTATCATTTTGAATTTTCAAATAAAAAAATTAATTAAACCAATTCAGTTAGAAGACAATTCTTCAACTCGATGTGAGTTATGTCTTGAGGGAAAAATGACTAAGAGAACTTTTTCAGAAAAAAGGTCTTAGAGGCAAAAGACCTCTAAAGCTTATACATTCAGATCTTTGTGGTCCGATAAATGTTAAAACTCGAGGAGGATCTGAATATTTCATCAGTTTTATTGATGACTATACAAAATATGGCTATATTTACCTAATGCATCATAAGTCCAAAACACTTGAAAAGTTCAAAGAATATAAAACAGAGGTTGAGAACTTATTAGGTAAAAAGATTAAAACACTTTGATCAGATCGAGGTGTTGAGTATATGGATTTACAATTCCAGAACTATCTAGTAGAACATGGAATTCAATCCCAACTTACTGCACCTGGTACACCACAACAAAATAGTGTAGCAGAAAAGAGAAATAGAACACTGTTAGACATGGTTCGTTCAATGATGAGTTATGCCCAGTTACCTCAGTCTTTTAGGGATATGTAGTATAGATTCTAATATATATGTTAAACATGGTTCCCTAAAAAAGTGTTTAAGAAACACCATACAAGTTATAGAAAGGACGCAAAGGTATGTCACTTCAGAGTATGGGGATGCCAAACACATGTGTTGGTGCAAAACCTTAAGAAATTGGAACGGTTGGAATATAAAAGCAAGTAGCGAAAGAAAACAGGATCATTTAGCATTCTAATTCATTAATTTTGGCTTCAAATTTAGCATGCTCATAAACTAAAAAGAGAGTTTCAGCACTAACCTTTAAAGTACCTCTTGAATCACGAATTCTAGCTGCAATCATCCCTTCCTTTAGATGTGAACCACCACAAGGTCTTCCTTACTATTCTCTTGGTGCCTTAGATTGAGTTGTGAGACTCAAAATAAGCTTGAATTAGGGATATGGAGGAGAAAGTTTTCTGGTTTTCAGCAGAATGAAGACTTTCTTCAAACAGATTTTTCAACAAAATCTCTTCAATCCATCACCGATTTCCACTTCAAACTGAAGTTTATATTGTATGACATTCAATCAACAAACCTTCTACATGAATTCCAACTCAAGCTTGAGAATTTGAGCTAAAAAAATAGTGGAACCATGAATGAGCTACTAGGTGAAGAAGTGGGAAATTCTCACTTTTCCAATTTTCCAATTTTTATTTCAATTTTGAAACTTTTCCAAAATTAAAATTAAAATTAACTTTTCAATTTTAATTCTTTAATTAAAATTGAGTTTTTATTAATTTTTTAAAAAAATCAATTCAATAATTAATTTTTCTAATAAAAATAATAATCAATAATTAATTAAACAATTTAATTAATTTAATATCAAATATAAAATTAATTAATCACTAATTCCACTATCATGAATCTCGATTCATGAATTTAATATTTAAATCACATTTAAATATTAACAAATTCTCCAATTTTGTTTAATTCGAAAATTAAATGTGTAATTATATCACATGTAATTACTAATTCCCTTAATTCAAATTCGAACATTTCAAATCAACTTATCATGTTATTGTAAGGTTAATTCATTTGTGAGCTAGTAGGGGACCTAATGGACCTACAGATCATGGGCTTCAACGATATGGATTAACCGGCTAAACTCTTTATACCGAATTAACCCTCATTTATTAACTACGGGGTCACTCCACTAAAGCCCAGAGTTACACTCCCCTCACTGTAGATATATTGTGTCCACTCGATATAACCATGATTAGTAAGTTAACCCTTCACAGGTTGCTCGTAATAACAGTTGGGTCAAATAGCTGTTTTACCCCCGAGATGACCTCTTGTTCCTTAAGTCCCACTGATTCTCTAATGAACAATTTGTTTGTGATTCGATCATCAAACCGAGTCCCTCTCGAGCCAATGAGAGGGTGAGGCCCTTTGTTCAAGACTTGGAGTTAGCACTTAAGGGAACAACTTTTTTACTATCCTTGAAAGATGGTAGGAGTGAATTCCATCTTGCACCCTATGTCCCCAGCTATTTACTCAGTCTTACCCCTGAAACGGGAGGCTTATTGAGCCGACGTTGTTAAGTCAACTCTCACGTATGAAAATCTAGGGATAATATCAAATAAACAGGAATTCATAGTTAGCTTAAGATTAAGGTCAAGTTACCTAAGTCATCATTGTGAAATAGTCAGTCTTAAATAGTAAACAACGTTATAAAGTAAGAGTGACTTATTTCTTCGTTCGATCTTGCGCAAACTCATTGCACAAGACACCCTTAATCTTTATGTCCCTACATGTAGGAATCAAGATCACTTCGTCTGTAGCACTTTACAACTTCTTGTAACAACTATAGAGTGAATCACATCGGATAGTATTACCAAAATAAGACACCCAACCTTATTCATATACTATAGATCATTTAGACTATTTACTCGAACTTGATTCACTCTTATGTCTCTACATAAAGTTCAAGTACTCATGTAATGGTTATGGATCTTTTAGTTTATTGGATTTATTTCTAAAACGAAATAAGTAATTCATATATTCAATACAACTTTATTGAATCAAACTTTAATAACAACTTTATTGATTTACATAATGAGTTTATTGTTTACAAACTACGAGTTTTAGGATATAAAAGTCAACGAACTCCCACTTGGACTAAAACTCCAGTGGTAACATACATATGAATATATAATGCTGAGTTTTTTAGTTTTATAGAGAAATACAATAAACTAGGGCATCACATACCCATGGTTTTTCTTTTAGGTGTCACATACCCATGGGTTTTTCTCTCACTTACCCTAGGTTATTCAACTCGTAATCCTAGTTGCACTAGGTGATCCTCAAATACTTTAACCGATAGGATTGCTATAAACACTTTATATACTATGAATTTCTCATTAAACTATATAGGGAATGTATCTTATTTTCACAACTCTTTGTTTCTCGACACCGTCATCGAGATTTGGTGACTTTAGTTTCCACTCAAATTATGGCTAGACTGTCATACATTCCTCCTACTACATCAAGGTATCCTTAAATCTTTGAGTAGGATACATTTGACTTGTGTAAATGACTTTTGTTCCAGTATCAGCTTTGATCAATAACTCTTATTAATATACATTTTCTTTTATGGAATATAAATAATATATGGTGATCTCGTATAATTTTCTAGAGAATTTGGTATTTGTCAACACAAACACTTGATTTTCATCTTCTTGAAAAATATACTACTTTTGGGTTGCCTACAGATAGGCATGCTATTTGAACGGTATTCCAATACTTAAGGTTTCGACACTAACATATGTGCCAATCTATTTCAGATTTCTGAACTACGTAAACAACTTTTACATACCATAAACAACTTTTATAAGCTCTCTATATCTTATATGGAGTTTCAAAAAAAAAAAAAAAAACCTTAAAATTGGAATGATGTTCAAAACAAATAAGGCAAGTAGGTGTAGAGAGTTTTCACTGGATTTCATATTCTATCAAAATAGCCCTAGAAATCTTAAACTCTCTATTTTCTCTTCTTTGATCTAATCGAAGTGTTTTACTTATTTTACCTAACAAGTTGTATACACCTTGAACCTTTCAAGTGTTCTAAACTTACCACTTAGGTTAAATAACTATTTTCCTTATAGATTTCTAGCCTTTTCAAATTTCTAAATATTTGCAAATGGCTTTAACTTGGTTGGTTCTAATAGAAGTTGCTATAGGGTAGAACAAATACAACTTTTGCTAATGAACATTTTGTTTATAACAAAAGGTTTATACAATATGTTTATTACAAAAGATAAAATAACTTTCATTACAATAACAAAAGTAAACAAGTTTATCTTTCAACAACAACTGCATATCCCACTGGTTGTACTGAGAAATTCTCCCCTATTCAAAACTTGGAGTTTACAAGGAACTAGTTTCCTTGTCTTGCTTTCTCTACTCTTTTCTCTATAATGTATTGTGGGCATTTTCTCTTCCAGTGCCATTCTTCGTTGCATTAGAAACATTTTCCTTTATCTGTAGCATTTGTCTTGCTTTTTTTGCCAGTAGGTTTCTTTTTCCCTTTCCCTTTGTTCTTCTTTACTAGAATACTCTTATTCTTTGAAGAAGAAGCAATATCATGCATTTTAGAGGACAATCCTCTTTTTTCTGTAATAGTAACATTTACCTCTAGTTCTAGTCCTTTTACTCTCATCATGGTCTGGTAAGCCTGAAGCTCATTGAGAAGCGTAGTCAAATTATACTTGATTTTATTCATTAGTGCGTTTGCAGATTTGCAGGAAACTCTTCGAAAGGGATTCAAGAAAAAAACCAACTTGACTCTTCTCATGAACGACAACACCGTTTACTTTAGCCATGTTGAAATGGACCATCATGTCCAGGACATGTTCTCTAACAGAGGCTCCTTCTTTCATATGATAGTTGTAAACTTATTTGATTGCATCAAGCCTCAGAGAGAAAGACGGTTGTCTAAACATCCCACGAAGAGATTCCTTAATCTTTTGCAGTACTTATGCTCTCATGTTTCTTAGCCAATGCATCAGATATGCTGGCAAGAATATAGGCACAGGTTTTCTCGTTAGCCCTAATCCATCTGTCGATATTTTGGTTTGCATTTAAGCTAGGAACGGGAGGAAAATCCTCTGTTAAAACGAACCTCATATTATCTATCACAAGTATTGTATTTAAGTTTGATTTCCACGTAGAATAGTTATCCCCGGTAAGTTTATTAGAAGCCAATAGTTGTACTAAAGAATTCATCATTCTGAAAATATAAATAAATTTCATTAGTGAATGACTTTTAAATTCAATCATGTTTTAGCAAAGTAATAATGTACCAAAGATTCATTATTATTATTATTATTTTTCTACAACGATACTATAGTGAGTCAGAATAAGTGCTATCGAGGGACAGTCGAATACTCCTTCACTAAAGCAAGACATTCTTGGCTAAATACTATCTCCAGAATAACTCATATTCTGATAGTCATTTAGTTGCCGTTTTTGTCAGAACTTACTAACACTTTAGTAATTCCGTAAGTATAACCCTCCATTTTCAGACCTCAGAGGTCGGCCCCAACGATGCTACCGAATTGGAAAGTCAAGGTTGGAAAACAACCTATGAAATCCTACCCATTTCTGGAGTTTGAGTTATTCTGAATCCTATGTTACAACCCTCTGAGGGGATAGCCATCATTAAATGAATAGGCCAAATTAAAGATGACAAGCAGGCGCAACATAGGAATCCCACGGTCCAAACAAATAGAAGAGACCGCAGGACAAGTTGACACATATCCTTCACCTACTTACTATGAACTACTTCCCCTATTCACCTTGATCTTGACCCATACAAACACTTTCCGAATGGAGATCACTTCTAAGGTGGCATGAAGCTTCATATGAATCTCATGGTGTGAACTTTCAAGGCACGTGAGAGTTGAAATCAATATATCGTATATTTGATTTTACATTGAACAACTTCCCTTCATTCACCTTGATCTTGACTCATGCAAACACTTTCCGAATGGAGGTCACTCCCAGGATGACATGAAGTGTCGTATGAATCTCACAGTGTGGAACTCTTAGGACGTGAGAATGAAAATCAAAACATCACTTTTGATTTTACTATGAACAACCCCCCCTATTCACCATGATCTCGATTCATGTAAACACTTTCCGAATAGAGGTCACTCCCAGGATGGCACAAAGCGAAACATGAATCTCGATTATGAACTCTTAGGGACGTGAAAGCTAAAAATAACATTTCATATATGTTATTAATCTCTCATTGAAGAATTCTTAAATTTTCACTGAAGTATTCTAATAACATATCATATATGCTATTAAACTCCCACTGAAGTGTCCTAACATTTTTTTTTGGGTATATTTTTACTCAGGTTTGTTTCGGCTAATTAAACAACCTAAATCTAGGTGTTTATCCAAGTATAATGTTTATATTTGAATTTAACCTGCAATGTCTAGGTGATAAACCAGTTTTAAAACCTCACACCGCTCATATATTACTCATAAAACCAGTTAACAATGCTCAATTATTTGGCCATAATCCCAAGGTAGGAGGTGTTAAGTAGACTGCCAACTTAAATACCCTCAGCCTTAGACATGATTATATACCGGTTGAGTTTGTAACCGTATTTTACAAGATGTTGCCCTATTTTATCTATTAAAACAGGTGGTTAACCTACATGAGCATGCAACTTATCTTTGTTCTAAATTTTAAATATCTAACCCAATTTTATAGCGACTTACACAATTTTAGACATGCTAAGCATCCATAACATACATCAAAGACATTCAACATTTAATATAACATTTATATTAAAACATTTGAAACCTTATACATGCATACTATATATTATAACATTTTATAACATACTTCCAATGCATGTAACATGCTTCCTATGGTGGGATTTTAAATCTACATGGCATACTTTATGCACATACGAGATTTATTTAATTATAACATACATCACATACATAAATAATTAAACATAAACTAATATGGTTTTAGTTTTAACATTTTCAAACAAGCAAAGGCCTAATTATTACAAAATTCAGCAAAAACCGGCTCCAAAACACTTATGGATTATTTGAATCGCCTTGAACGGGACTTGAACCTCTCGAACCGGACCTCCAGTACTCAAAACTATGCTGAACGGACAAGAACCATCGAGTATGCTATCATGCATCAAGTATTTCACTAAATACCATCGAGTATGCCATCGAGTACCATCGAGTATGGCATCATGCATCGAGTATTTCACAAAATACCATCGAGTATGAGCATTAAGTACCATCGAATATGGCATCGTGCATCGAGTATTTCACAAAATACCATCGAGTACCATCGAGTATGGTATCGTGCATCAAGTATTTCACAAAATAACATCGAGTTGCTCATCGAGTATGGCATCGTGCATTGAGTATGGGGCATCAGCATCGAGTATTGGGTAGTGGTTGAAAATCCAGTTCCTACTACTCGACCTTCTTCACTTCTTTCTTCAATTATATCCTAATTGCAACTTTAATGACTCCAATTGAATTACAGACACTTAAACACATATTAAGGCCCATCAAATAAGAGCCAATTACAAGCCAAAATTAGCAGCGGAAGAAAATGGGATCATTAAGCATTAAACTGAACTGAATACTTAAATGATGCTTTGATACCAATTGTTGGAATACAAAAACAAGTAGCAGAAAAAAACGAGATCATTAAGCATACTAATTCATTACTTTTTGGTTTCAAATTTAGCATGCTCATAAACTAAAAAGAGAGTTTCAACACTAACCTTTGAAGTACCTCTTGAATCATGAATTCCAAATGCAATCCTCCTTTCCTTTGGATGTGAACCACCACAAGATCCTCCATATTATTCTCTTGGTATATTAGATTGAGTTGTGGGACTCAAAATAAGCTTGAATTAGGGATATGAAAGAGAAAGGTTTTCTGGTTTTCAGTAGAATGAAGATTTTTTTCAAATAGATTTTTCAACAAAAATCTTTTCAATCCATCACCAATTTTCACTTCAAAACTAAAGTTTATATTGCATGACATTCAAGCAACAAACCTTCTGTATGAATTCCAGCTCAAGCTTGATAACTTGAGCTGTAAAAATAGTGGAACCATGAATGTGTTGGGATTGGTGTCCTAATTCTCCCAGAGACTCATTGTTTGTAATTATATACATTGTTTTATGAATAAAATAACTGTTATTTCATTCTGGCATTTACTTATATCCAATAAACAAAGCTCCATTGTTATCTTATGTAAACTTAAGCATGTATATGTGATATACAAGTGGATCATGCCTTAAGTGATAACCTATATAGGTTTGTAGTATAAGGATTAAGGTGGGATACCTGATCCTTGTGACACTACGGATACGACTCGCTTTGTAGAGGATTGCAAGTGTTGTAAACTACTATAGATGGTAGATCCTGACCATTCATGTGGAGACATGTGAGTGGGGGTGTCCTATACAAAGTGTTTGTATAAGACCAGACCACGAGATGACTAGACTCTATATATAACGCCATTGATATTGGAGACTTACATCTCACCTAAATGACCATAGGTTACACGACCTGAATCCTGAGTGTTTTGAGAACTCCTGCCTTTGAGGGCAGTCCTTTGATTAGTATGGGTGAGAGTGGTCAAATTGCCAATTCAACATGTCTACCTTTTTGGGGACTTGTCTAATTTGGGAGCTGGAAACTCAATTACACAAGATGAGATTCATTCCTTCCGCAAAGCAAGGCTAAGTAGAGAGATTTCTCCCTTAAGGGCTGATTTCGAGGCTTGAACATAGTGGCCACAACTTCTCTTTGGAAGAGAGGACTCAGTTATAGTAGGACTATGACTTATGTTCATTAGAAGATTCAGTGGTACTTAAGGAGTTAGATGTAACTACAGGGGCATAACGGTTATTGATCGAGCTGTACTTACAAGCGATCTGTGAAGGGTTGTCGCACTGTTGATTCATTAAGATGGACACATAATATATCTATAGTAAGGAGAATTCAGTTGTCAGTCTTTAGCGGAGTGCCTGGCCGTTAACGGATGGTGGATCCTGTGACTAAAGAGTTTAATCAGTTATTCACGTACTGTTGGAGCTTCGAGCTACAGGTTCATAAGGTCCCATTGGTAGCTCAATGGGTTCAAGTTGAGGATCAGTTTTTGGTGTTGATTTGAAATATTCAAATTGACAAGAGGTAATTCGATTATATATGATATAATCAGTATGATGTATGAGATACATCTAGTGGGATTAATGTAAATGAGATTTACATTAAATACCATGGAATAGAAAAAGAGCTATAGTTTATATGTTTCATGAGATGAAATATTAAAATTATAGGTTATAAATATATTATGATAAGTTAGTTATCATTTATATTTATAATAATATTAATTATTGGATAATTATCTCTTTTTCTCTAATAACCAATTGAGTGGGAGGTTATTGGTAGTTTCATGGTAACGTGAGATAAAAAGAAAAATGTTATCCTAATTTTAGTAAGAAAAAGAAAAAGAAGCTGTTGTTTTGAGATTTCCAATCTCGGAAAATACTCATGGATAGTTGTCAAGTAAATTAGATTTACTAAGCAACAGCTTGGAGTTAGCTAAACGATCATGGAGTGTTCTTAGGCGATAGACACTCAACTAAGCGATGAGCTAAATGAACACACAGTTTTTGCTAGACGACCGCATAGCTTTTCCTAAACGATTGAGCATCGACCTATACAATAGGTTGTTCCATCTTCCACTTGCTCAATCGTTTACACGATTGTCGTTTCTCCGATTTTCTGCCTCAAACCAAGTCCACATAGAACCCACCCTCTGGATTCTCACATCGAGAATACCAAGGTAACCTTCTTGGTGGTGTTATGCTCAACTCGACACTGTCGAGGTTCAATGGAGGTTGTTCGTGGTGTTCGGGGTGTTCGTGACCTTGGCGATCGCTTAGTTCAAGTACACGGTGCTCGTGCAGTGTAGCGGTTGTGTTGGACAAGAATTCTTGTGTTGCTGTGTTGATGTGATCAAGCGTTCGTGATTAAGGAACTTGAAGATGAGTCTACAAAAGTGTGTTGATTCTTATACTTGATCTTTTGTATAGCATGCTGTCATTTCTGTATTTCGCATAACCGTATATTTCCATTTGTGATTGTAATTGTAATATTCATATACAATTGAAATTTGGAAAGATCATTCAACTGCTCATGGAAATCCTCGTATTCGATTTCCTTCAGAATGAGCTACTAAGTGAAGAAGTGGGAAATTCCCACTTTTTTAATTTTTCCAATTTTTATTTCAATTTTGAAACTTTTCCAAAATTAAAATTTAAAATCAACTTTTCAATTTTAATTCTTTAATTAAAATTGAGTGTTTATTAATTTTACGAAAATTAAATCAATAATTAATTTTTCAAATAAATTAGTAATTAATAATTAATTAAACAATTTAATTAATTCTAATTAATTTAATATCATATATCAAATTAATTAATCATCAATTCTGCTATCATGAATCCTATTTATGAATTTAATATTCATATCATATTTAAACATTAACCGATTCTCCAATTTCTTTTAGTTCCAAAATTATATGTGTAATTATATCTTGTATTGTTACTAATTCCCTTAATTCTAATTCAAACGTTTCAAATCAACTTATCACTTTATTCTAAGGCTAATCCATTTGTGAGCTAGTAGGGGACCTAATGGACCTACTGATCATGGGCTTCAATAATATGAGATTAACCGGCTAAACTCTTTACACCGAATTAACCCCCATTCATTAACTACTGGGTCACTCCACTAAAGCTCAAAGTTACACTCCCCTCACCGTAGATATATTGTGTCCACTCGATATAACTAAGATTAGTAAGTTAACCATTCACAGTTTGCTCGTAATAACAGTTGGGTCAAATAGCTGTTTTACCCCGAGATTACCTCTTATTCTTTAAGTCCCATTGATCCTCTAATGAACAGTTTGTTTGTGATTCGATCATCAAACCGAGTCCCTCTCGAGCCAATGAGAGGGTGAGGCCCCTTGTTCAAGACTTGGAGTTAGCACTTAAGGGAACAACCTCTCTACTATCCCTAAAGGCAGGTAGAAGTGAATTCCATCTTGCACCCTATGTCCCCAGCTATCTACCCGGTCTTACTACTGAAATGGGAGGCTTATTGAGCCGACGCTATATTCAACCTTCACCTATGAAAATCTAAGGATAATGTCGAATAAACAGGAGTTCATAGTAGCTCTGGATTAAGGTCAAGTTACCTAGGTCATCGTTGTGAAATAGTTAGTCTTGAACAGTAAACAACAATATAAAGTAAGAATGACTTATTTCTTGGTCCGAACTTGCGCAGGATGCCCCCACTCTTCATGTCACTATATGTACGAATTAGATCACTTCGTTTGTAGCACTTTACAACTTCTTATAACAATTACAGAGTGGTCGCATTCAATAGTGTTACCAGAATAAGACACCTAACCTTATTCATATACTATAGAAAATTTAGACTATTTACTTAAACCCGATCCATTCTTATGTCTCCACATAAAGTTCAAGTACTCATGTAATAGTCATGGATCTTCTAGTTTATTGGATTTATTTCTAAAACGAAATAAGTAATTCATATATTCAATACAACTTTATTGAATCAAACTTCAATAACAACTTTATTGATTTATAGAATGAGTTTATTGTTTACAAACCACGAGTTTTAGGACATAAAACCCAACAGGAACGACGTTATAAAGTATGCCTATTTGTAGGATACCCTAAAGAAACAAAAGGTGGTCTATTTTTTTTATCCTCAAGATGATAAAATATTTGTATCAACAAACGTTACATTCCTAGAGGAAGACCACATAAGAAATCACCAACCTCACAGTAAACTAGTATTAAATGAAATGTTTAGAGTATTTACAGATACATCAACAAAAGTTATTGATTAGGTTGGTCTTTTAACAAGAGTTGTTGATGAAACTGGTCCATCACATCTTTCTCATGAGTTGAGAATGCCTCGACGTAGTAGGAGGGTTGTTCAATAGCCTGAGCGATACATGGGTTTAACAAAACTCAGGTGGTATACCTGATGATGACTTAGAGTATCCATTAACCTTTAAACAAGCAATGAATGATGTAGATAGAGACCTATGGATAAAATCCATGGACCTCGAAATGGAGTCTATGTACTTCAATTCAGTCTGGAAACTTATAAATCAACCAGATGGGGTAAAGCCTATTGGTTGCAAATGGATCTAAAATAGAAAACGAGACCAAGCTAGTAAGGTACAGATCTACAAAGCTAGATGTAAACCCCATACTCCATTTTTCCTACATAAGTGATTAACAGCGTGTTAAGTAAAATTATGAAAGGAGGTAAAGAAAGTAGGAAGATGGAGGAAGAAAATTCTAAGTGTTATAAATACTTAGTCATGAGTGAGTTTTAGATAGTATAACAAGTGAAAATTGGCTAAGTATGGAAGCCAAATGTAGGCATACGTTGATGGAGAAGTATGGACACATGAGGTTGCGTGTGTAGCAACCAAAGCTTGTAGAGGCTAAGTGTTGAAGGCAAGGATAAACTATATTTTGGAACTAAGGATGAACGCATGAGTTAAAAGGCAGGATGCGTTGGTAAGGCTTGCGACAGCCAAGGGGCTTGCGAAGGTATTTGGGCTCTAGGCGTTAGAGATACGTACGTTAGACGATCGTGTAGTAAATAAATGGTGCTACACGATGAGGTAGATGACCGTCTAGCAAATGAGCGGTGCTACGTGATGAGGTAGTCGATCGTGCGATAAAGTGCGGCGCTAGACAATATGAAGGGTCGCGCTAAGCGATAGCGCTATATGTTGGACAATAGTGTTAAGCGACGAGGTGTTGGCACTATACGATCGACATCAGCGCTAACGATGAGCTGCATGAGAAGCGCTAGACGATAGACATTGGGCGCTAGATGATAGGTGTTGGGAGCTAGACGAAAGGCGCTGGGCGCTAGACGATGGAGTATGCGATGTGCGCAAGGTGTTGAAACCCGATGCACGCTAATGTTATGCTATGAAACGAGAAAGGCCTAACGCTTGGTTGATATGATAAGATTAAGCTATGTGTGGGCTAGAACATGCATTGGCTTAGGAGTATGCGACCAAAAGGGGGACGCAATAACCTCTAAGGGAGCTATGTGTTACCCAAGTTGGGCGATGCATTGTGTGGAGGAGGCATGCGACTATATAGTTGCAAGCGTTGGTTTGGGAGATGACCCTTGCGTTGATAACCAAGAGGAAAGGATCATCTTAGTGATTGATCAGTTAAGCCAGCTATCATACTCCAATTTGATATTATCCTTTAAGGATGAGGTGGCAATTTGATGTTAAAAGGAGAACATACAGCTGCTAGTTTAAAAGGGAAGCTCGATTTCAAAGAGAGGGGTGGGCAAAATTCGCTAATTTCAGAGCAGTCTTGATGATCTCAGATACCTTCTCAGTGTCCTTCAGTAATTTCAGAGCCATTCAAACCCTGAGTATGTCTAGTTGTTGAGGGTGAAATGGCGGAAGGAGATTCTAGCTGAATCGAGTTGGAAGATGAAGAATCCGACTGAACGTTGAATTCTCGAGTAAGTTCGCCAGTCTTGATGATCTGAGGATTCGGCTCAACCATGAAGAATTCTGAGCTGAAATTTTAGGTTAAGCTTGCTAAGACATTTTAGAGAATGTTTGTAGAAGGAAGTTGCTTGAGAAAAGACTTGGAAAATTAGTTGTTAAAATTGTAAATTAAATCTAGAATCTTGAAAAGCAAGCAGCTGCTTGGATTGAACAAGCAAGCAGCTTTAAGGGCTTGACGATGATGTTGAGCACATGTGTTGGAGGCTAAATTGGCGCAAGGACGTGCTGAGAGGCATTAGACCATACAACACATATTGAAGCCGTAAGCGCAAGTGTTGTGTGGGCGTTGGATCCTGCAGGCAAGTGCAGAAGGTATTAGGGCAAGGTTGCGTTGGAGTTTATGGGCGCAACCAGACAAACGCATGGGTTATGCATTGATGTGCCATAAGACGGGTGCATGAGCTAAATGATGGGTGCAAAGGTTTCTATGCGATTGTCCATGGGCGCGACCAGACGAATGTATGGGGCATGCGTTGATGTGCCACAAGACGGGCGCATGAGCTAAACGATGGGTGGAAAGGTTGCTATGCGATGGGCAGTAGGCGTGGGCTGAAAGCTTGGTCGCATAGGAGGCTTGAACGCCTAAAGCAAAGCATGGACGCAAGGCATGGACGTATGGTAATGAAGTTGCTACCTAGTCAAGTTAAGGCCTAAGAATTTGGCTTAATGTTCAATGCACAATGAGCATATACATGAAGAGGATTGCCAAAGACTGTGAGTGACTCTAAATGCTTTAAATGTTTTAAGTAAATTGCTAATGCTTATGAATGTTTAGTAATGCATGTTTACTGAAAGCTATTTATGACAACTATTATCAAATAGTTTCCAAGCAACGCATCTCACATTATTGTTATGTTTATGCTATGCTTTTCAATGAACATGAGAATGTGTTAGTATAGATTTTTTTTTGGGCAACTAAGTCATTAAGAGATAAGATATGCAAGTTCAACATGAGTAGCTCAGTACTGAAGGACTAAATGAGAAGGTACTAAAGCTTAGTCTTAGATTTGAATAGCTCGATACTGAAGGACACTGAGAAAGTATCTGGGCCGTAGTACCTAAGATATGACGGTACTTAAATTAGAATCACACGAATGAAAGAAAAGTTGTTATTAGTAGTGTTGAGATCACTCCACACTAGCTATGGATTGACGTTGAGGAATTGAGTAAATGTTCTCTCTCAACTAAGGATGCAAATTATGCTTTTAGGAAGTGAATAAAAGGGTTCCTTCCTAGTTAAGTAGTAATGTGGTAAAGAATGATAAAAAGTGAGCAAAAGGGCCACTCTAGACTAATAGACTAAGGCATAGTCTAGTAAAGCATGAAAAAGTTCTATATGATGTTAATGATGACATGAATAATAGTTGCCAAGTTTATATTTTCAGTTAAAGCTTTTAGTTTAATATCAAATTTGTGTATCAAAGTTATGCTTTAAATATTAGTTACCCACTGGGCTTCTAGCTCATGTTTTCAAATGTTTTCTTTTCAGGTAGCGGTCACTTCCCAAAAGACTTCTCTGCTGCTGCTCTGCCACTCAAAGAGTCAGGTTGAAGGAAGTTTAATTGAAGACCTATATTAGTTAGTACACATGTGTCTGTCATATAGGGACTAGTATTCTAGATGGGGCTCACTAAGTTGTAATATTCATGTAAGAACAATGCTATAAAACCCTGTAATGTAAATGTGTTAAGTTCTGAGTTAATTTGTTCATTGGTGAAATGTACGTATTCAGGGTTTGAGCAAATTTAACAGGTTAGATAGGTAGTAAGTTCCAGCAAAGGGTTGGTAACTGCTGTAGTCACCACTCCATCTAGGTTAAAAGGGTAATCTAGAGTGGGGTGTGACACTAGACTCGTGGCAAAAGTATTTCCCAAAGAGAGGGGGTAGACTATGAAGAAACCTTCTCTACTACTGCCATGATTAAGTCTATTAGAATACTTTTATGCATTTCCACCTTTTATGATTATGAAATATGACAAATGGATGTCAAGATAGCCTTTTCAAATCATTATCTTGGAGAAAGTATTTATATGTCTCAACCAGAAGAGTTTATTGAATAAGGTCAAGAGGAAAAAGTTTGCAAGCTCAAAAGATCCATCTATGGATTAAACAAGCATCTCGATCTTGGAATATAAGATTTGACACTGCGATCAAATATTATGGCTTTGAATAGAATGTTGACGAACCTTGTGTTTACGAGAAAATTCTAAACAAGACTATAACTTTTCTGGTACAATATGTTGATGATATCCTACTCATTAGGAATGAGGTAGGATTACTTGTTGTCATCAAGAGATGGCTAGCATCGCAATTTCAAATGAAATATTTAGGAGATGGACAGTATGTTCTTAGAATCCAAATAGTTCAAAATTACAAAAAATAGAATGTTAGTACTATCTCAAGCATCTTATATTGACAAAATATTGTCCAGATATAAAATGCAAAACTCTAAAAGAGGTTTATTGCCCTTTAGACATGGAATTCATTTGTCTATGGAACAGTGTCCTAAGACACCTCAAGAAGTTGAGGATATGAAAAGAATTCCTTATGCATCATTAGAAATGAGGTAGGATTCCTTGCTGACATCAAGAGATCGCTAGTATCGCAATTTCAAATGAAAGATTTAGGAGATGGACAGTATGTACTTAGAATCCAAAAAGTTTGAAATTGCAAAAATAGAATGTTAACACTATCTCAAGCACCTTATATTGATAAAATATTGTCAAGATATAAAATGCAAAATTGTAAAAGAGGTTTATTGCTCTTTAGACATGGAATTCATTTGTCTAAGGAACAGTGTCCTAAGGCATCTCAAGAAGTTGAGGATATGAAAAGAATTCCTTATACATCAGCAGTTGGGAGCTTCATGACGCTATGTTGTGTACACACCCAAACATCTGCTTTGCAGTCGGAATAGTCAGTAGGTTCTAGTCCAATCCTGGATATAGTCATTAGACTGCCGTTAAAAACATCCTTAAGTATCTTCGGAGAACGAGGGACTATATGCTCGTGTATGACCCTAAGGATTTAATCCTTTTAGGATACACTGATTCTTATTTTCAAACCGATATAGATTCTAGGAATTCTACTTCAGGATCAGTATTTACTCTAAACGGAGGAGCTATATTATGGAGAAGCATTAAATAGAGTTGTATTGCTAACTCCACCATGGAAGCTGAATACGTAGTTGCATGTGAAACAGCGAAAGAAGTAGTTTGGTTCCAAATATACATATGCCGATCACCCTGTATTGTGACAATAGTGGAGCAGTTGCCAACTCAAAAAAAACAAGAAACTATAAATGCAAAAAATGCATCGAGCACAAATACCATCTCATCAGGGAGATAATACATCGAAGAGATGTGATCGTCATGCAAATAGCCTTAGAAGAAAATTTAGCTAATCCATTTACGAAGGCTCTCACGGCTAAAGTGTTTGAGGGTCACCTAGTAGGACTAGGACTATGGGCTTCATAAATCTAGGGCAAGTGGGAGAATTCATGGGTATATAGATGTCCTAGTTTATTGTATTTATTCTTTCATACTCAACATTGTAGAATATATTTGTATATATTTAAACCCTCTGGAGTTCGAGTCCAAGTGGGAGTTTGTTAGAAATGTTCTAAAACTCTTAGTTTGCAAACATTAAACATATTCTATTTACAATGAAGATATTATTGAGATTTCTTTCTATAAAAGTGTGATTCATTCATTCTTATATCTAATGAACTAACCTATGACTATAACATGAATACTTAAACTTTATGTAGAGACATAAAAGAGAATCAAGTTTTAGTATATAGCCAAAAAAGTCTATAAGTATATGGATAGGGTTGGGTACCTTATCCTAGGGACACTATGGATGTGGCCTGCTTTGTATATTGATACAAACGATGTGATCCCAAAGTCATTCATGTGAGGACATACGAGTGGGGACATCCTATGCAAAAGATGTTTGCATAAGACCAGACCACGAAATAGTCACCTTTTCTTTATAACGACCGTTTATTGTTAAAACTAACTATTTCAATTTGATGACCTAATAATGGTATTTTTGTTCGATCGAAAATCGATGTCGTTGATTCAACTCCAAACAGAAACAAAAAAAAAATTGTAAATATGCCGAACTACTCCTATTACTACAAAAACATAGGAATAGTGGTAAGTGCAAGTCGATCCATATGGAGGCACAAAATTAAATTCTCTCTTAAGCTAAATTTGACCGTGAAAGCGATAAAAACTGGATTTTGGTTTTGATTGATAGAAAAATTAAATGAAAGAAATTAAATTGCAATGGATAAATGTAAACAAGAATTGGTTTTTCTAGTTTTCAGACCAAGTAAGACATTCAAAGTAATTTCAATCATTTTTTGCAAATTGACTATGCAATCGAATTATGCATGCATTACTACTCGCTCGATTCGATCTAACTAGCCTCTATAGTGGCGGAAAACTAGCATGAATCTAAGCAAGAAAGCGTCTTATTTATTATTTAAGGCTAGAAAGGTCATACCCTAATTAAACTACATGCTTCTAAATTCTATTAGGTTTGATAGCAACCATATAGAACTAAAAATACATGCATTAAGATTTAAGATCAATTATGTCAATTAACCATCAGGAAAGCCATATTCAATTAACCAATTTTATTTTTGAACCTAACAATTAGCACATTCTAGGAATAGTCATCAAATGCCTAATTTACTATTTCTACTTAGATGATCCTAGCAAGAATAAGAATCATTAGCATGCACGATAAAGCATGAAATGTCAACCTCAATAATCATGCTTTTGGAATTAAAATAGATTCAAAGAAAAATATAATTCGGAATTGCAAGCATCAATTGAAAACAAAAAACTTATGAAATTAACATCAAATCCTTGAACCAAGAAACTAGATGAAAATTACCTCATAAATTCATAGACAAATCCACAAGAAACAAGCCAATCCATGCTCACAATCCCAAATTAAACTAAAAACTAACCTAATGATACTGAAAACATCAGGGAAAGGAAGAAAACAAGGCCTCTCCTCGGCCTCCTTGAATTTTCAGCATATTTTTTACCTAAATTGAAGATAGACTTTTATACAAATTGATTGCAGCATTGCAACACTCATTTTTGTTTAGTAAAAAATCAATGGCGTTGATTCGACTCAAAACTAAAACAAAAGAAAATTTGTAAATACACCAAGCTATTCTATTACTACAAAAATGTAGCAACAGTGGTAAGTGTGGGGTCGAACCACAGGGAGGCACATAATTAAATTCTCTCTTAAGCTAAATTTGAATGTGAAAGTGATAAAAATGGGTTTTGTTGTTTGGTTGATAGATGAATTGAAATGCATGAAATTAAATTGCAAGGGATAAATGTAAACAGAGTTGGTTCATCTAGTTCTCAGATCAAGTTAGACATTCAAAGTAATTTCAATCATCGTTTTCTGCCAATTGACTATGTAATCGAATTATGCATGCACAACTACCAAATTGATGCGATTTATCTAGCTTCTACAAAGGTCGACAATTAATCAAATAAAAATCAATTAACTACCTAATTATTAATTAAGGTTGAAAAGTTACTACCCTAATTAATCTACATACTTTTAAATTCTACTGGGTTCGATAGTGGTCATATAAAATAAAAAACACATGCATTATTATTTAGAATTCAATTATGTCAATTAACTATCAGGAAAGCCATATTCTATTAATCCATTTTTATCTTTGAACCTAGCAATTAACACATTCTAGGAATAGCAATCAAATGCCTAATTTACTATTGCTACTTAGGTGATCCTAGAGAGACTAAGAATCATTAGCATGCATGATAAAGCATTAAAAGTCAACATCGATAATCATGCTTTTGGAAGTAAAATAGATTTAAAGAAAACACAATTTTGAATTGCAAACATCAATTAGGGCAGAAAACTCAAGAAATAACAATGAATTCTTAATCTAAGGAACTAGATGAAGTTTACATAAAAAATTCATAGACAAATCTGAGAGATACAGTCCAATCCATGCTTACAATCCAAAATTAAACTAAAAAGTAACCTAATGATACCGTAAACATCAAGGAAAAGGAAGAAAACAAGGTCTCTCATCGCCTTCCATGAATTTCAACATTTTTTTTTTACCTAAAACCGAAGAGAGATATTTATAGAATTAATCGCAGCGTTGAAATGCTAGGAATGTGCGTTACGACACTGCCATATATTTTGGCTGAAGATGGAATGCGCGCGTGCAGCAAGTTAGTGTTAAAAGATCTGGACCGTTGCAATGCTGGCCTGCACATCAACATTCTTTCGTTAAGTGTCATGCGAGCATTGGGCGAGTATTGCAACTCTGTCACAGGGGCATTTTGGTAATTTTCCTCTCCTTTTAAGCTCGGATGCTTAAATCACCTCCAAATTTCTTCAACTTAATCCTGTTTCTCATCAAATGGCTAATTCTACCTCTTGGTTGCTCAGTACCTACAAAATAAGATATTAAACACATAAAATCCCTTAATAAGCCTGAATTAAACAAGGAAATATAGCTTTTTCCGAGAGCTATCAAACACCCTGAATTAATTCTTGCTCATCCCGAGCAAGGTAGAACAAAATATACACATGAAACTTATGATTCAAATGAGCGAATCGAACTAAGGGCTAAAGATAACAAACACTTTTCAAAGAAATGATAATTCAAATGCATGCACTTAATCAAGAAGTTTAAAACTAATTCTCTATCCCCTACGTGTGTGTGTTTAACCAATCCTATCTAGATCTCTACTAGCCCGGGAAGGTTTTATAAGAACCTCAATTCGTTTTCCCCTACTCTGACTCAGAGGATCAAACATTAAGCTTCCTAGACTCAAGGTGGCAACGAAACACTTAAGGGAACCAAACTTTTATTCAACTCTTCTCTCTTTTTTTATTTAAATTTACTTTTAATGTTTTTTTTTTAACTTTACAAAAAAGAGAAACTCTTGTCTAGATTACTCCACCTTCATTTTGGCTTACCCACATAGATTACGTGGAAGACATCCAACTATGAGCAACGTATCCTTCAAAGATGCCAAAGCTTACTCATTCCTTAAGGGCACTTTAGCTTAAAGGGAATCTATGGGTGTCATAGCTGCCCCAGGTTAATCACACCCTTAAAAAAATAGGAGTAATCCACTTCAAAAATCAAATACAAACTTACTTTTACCCTATAACATGCTTGCCTCTTGTTTAGTATACAATAGACTTTTACTATACAAAACAAGAGTTTGGCAAAAACCTAAGCATGCATTACTAAGTTGAGCTTCAGTTACTTAACAACTATCATCTAGACTTTTCGAAGTGACAATAAATATATGAACCAAATAACCCAATCCTAAGCATTTATAACCACAAATAAGATGGCTATGTGCTCAAAATATGCAAGGGAATTAAGAAAAACTTTTAAATTTAGCCCAAAATTATGCATACATTTTGTGAATCCTAAACTATCGAATAAAGGGTTATTTAAATCCTATCACAGTAAGTCATCATCACAATACATGCATCATAAGAATCATATCATCAATTCAACCACAAAGTCCGAGCTCAGATACTTAAAGACTTGCCAGACATGCATATATAACTACCACCCCTAACTTTAAAATGATACATTGTCCCAAATGTATCCTAATCTAAGACTAATAAAAATAAAGACAAGGGAGCAGAAAACATCCCCTTTAGGCATTTTTTTGCACAGTCTTTGAGACGTGGCAGTAGCGTTGCAACGCTGGCTTGCATATTAGCGTTCTGTCAAACGTCAGGCGAGCGTTGGGGCTATGTATGGCATGAGCGTTATGACGTTGTGCAGGGCCATTTGGGTCATTTTCACTCTTTTGAAACCCGAATGCTCAAATCATTCCAATTTGCTTCAAATTAACTCCATTTCGCTCAAAATGCTCGATTCTACCTCTTAATTTCTTGGCACCTACAAAATAGGATAATTAACATATAAAATCTACTAACGAGCCCGAGTTAAGCTAGAAATTATAACTCTTTTTAAGAGCTATCAGAAGGTGATTTATATTTAAGGCGAGATATACCCAATACGGGTCCAATTAGTGGCACCTTAGGACCATCTTGGGAAGGCCTTTATCAAGTTGTCAAAGTGGTTCAACTTGGTACATACAAGTTGGCTACCATGAGCAGAGAAGTGATGCCTCATTTATAAAATGCGAAGCATCTCAAGTGTTATTATCAATAATATTTTTTTAAAGCTAATTATCGAATGTCTCTTTTCTCTCTTCACCTATTTGGTTTGATCCTATGATATACTCAATACAAGTTAAAAGAAGACAAAACAAGCAAAGCAACTAAGTCATGGCTGGAAGGTCTAAAATTGAAAATTTATTAATTTTACAAAAATTAATTCAATAATAAAATTTTCTAATAAAATTAATAATTAATAATTAATTAAAATTTTTCACTAATTCTATTAATCTAATATCAAATATTAAATTAATTTGTCACCAATTCAATAACTATAAATGCCTATTCATGAAATTAATATTTAAATCATATTTATATATTAACCAATTCTCCAATTACGTTTAATTCCAAAATTAAACGTGTAATTAATTTTCTTAATACGAATTTGAACTTTTCACATCAACTTATCATGCTATTCTAAGACTAATCAGTTTGTGAACTAGTAGAGGGACCTAATGGACCTACAAATCATGGGCTCCAACGATCCGAGATTAATTGTCTAAAGTCTTTACACCAAATTAACCTCCGTTTGTTAACTATTGGGTCACCCCACTAAAGCCTAGTAGTTGCACTCCCCTCACTGTAGATATATTGTGTCTACTTGATATAACCATATTTAGTAAGTTAACCTTTACAGGTTGTTCGTAATAACGGTTGGGTCAAATGACTGTTTTACCCCTGAGATTACCTCTTGTTACTTAAGTCCCACTGATCCTCTAATGAACAATTGGTTTATGATCCGATCATCAAGTCGAGTCTATCTCGGACCAATGGGAAGGTAGGACCCCTTGTTCAAGACCTGAATCAGCACTTAAGGGAATAATCTCTCTACTATCTCTAAAAGCGGGTAGGAGTGAATTTTGTCTGGCATCTTATGTCCCCAACTATCTACCCGGTCTTACCCATAAAATGGAAGGTTTATTGAACCGGGGTTATTGAGCTAACCCTCACCTATGCAAATCTAGGGATAATTCCGAATAAATAGGGGTTCTTAGTTAGCTCAGGATTAAGGTCAAGTTACCTAGGTCATCGTTTTGAAATAGTCAGTTTTAAACATTAAACAACGTTATACTTATTTCTTGGTCCGATCTTATACAAACTCATTACACAGGACGCCCCCATTTCTCATGTCACCGCATGAACGAATCGGGATCACTTTATTTGTAGCCCTTTACAACTCCTTGTAACAACTACAGAGTGAGCCGCATCCGATAGTGCTACCAGAATAAGGCACCCAACTTTACTTGTATACTATAGATCATTTTGACTATTTACTCGAATCTGATCCACTCTTATGTCTCACATAAAGTTCAAGTACTCATGTAATATTCATGTATCTTTTAGTTTATTGGATTTATTTCTAAAATAAAATAAACAATTCATATATTCAATAACAACTTTATCGATTTACAGAATGAGTTTATTATTTACAAACCAAGAGTTTTAGGACATAAAACCCAACAGTTATACAATGAGACTATTCATTTCGTGGCTCGGTCTTATACGAACCCTTTTTGTATAGAAGACCCCCGCTCACATGTTTCTGCATAAACGATCAGGATCAAATCATTTGTAGAACTTTACAACAATTGTAACATCTACAAAGCGGGTCATAATCATAGTGTCACTAAGATAAGGTACCCAGCCTTATCTATCTACTACAAACCATTTAGGTTACGACATAAACACGATCCACTTATATGTCTCCACATACACGTTTAAGCTACAGAAGATAACCTTGAATGTTTGTTTATTGGTTTTGTAGGTTAATGCTATTAAATGTCAAATTAAATACCTCAAATTTTATTAAATAAATAATCTGTTTATACAATTACAAAATACAAGACTCACGAATTTAAGGCATCAACCCTAACAATTACATGATGCAATATCGACAAAGGGTGATTCTGTCGATGTTAATTTGCCATATTTTTGTCATCGGGATAGGTATCTTTTCTTATGCTTGAACAGATGGTTGACATAAGGTCTTAAATCTACCATTCTAAACTGTTATAAATGTTAGCTAAATTCTTTTGCTTGCCTTCTAGAAGAACATGATGTCAGTTGAGATAAAAAAGGGGTAAAAATCACATGGAAAATAACAAAGTTTGTTATCGATTCCCTGGTGGTTGCACGCGGTACACCTGAAGTAATTTGTGTGATTTTATTCTTCTTAAATAGGAGTTGATTGCCTGGCTAAGAGAGGGCAGAATATCATTTTTACATTGAGAAGCTCTTGAGGTTGTGAACAAATATTGAAGCTCCTTTCTATAGCTGAAGTGGATTTTTCGAAATAGAGATTTGTCTTCTTTTAGGTAATGTTGAAGACTGTCGATTGATAGAAGAGGACTTCATCAGAGCAAGTAATTATTACTTCTGAGCTGTGTCTTCCATATCTTCATTTCGTCTGAGAACTTGATAATACTCGGAATGTATTGTATGTAAGAGCTGCTGAAATCCTAATAAAAGTGACTGAAAGTGGACGTAGACTTTTATAGTCAAACGACTATAAATTTCTTGTGTTCTTTCTTCTCTAACTCTATCTCTTTATCTTCATTCTAGTTGACACGATTTTACCTTGTGTTCATCTTGAGCTATCGAGTTTAATTACTCACAATTCGTATCAGAGACATTTTTTGTTAATAAATCTCTGTTTTCTGTTTCATTTTCTTAGGAGGTTGACGACCAAGTTCGTTGTTGAGAGATTTGATGGCAAAGGGGATTTTTCTCTCTGGAAAAAAAAATGAAAACATTATTGGTGCAGCAGAAGGTAGCCAAGGCATTTGACCAATCTAATGACAAACCTGAAAATATGGCTGATGAAGACTTTGTTGAGATGAAAGAGATCACATACAATACAATTATCTTATATCTGACAAACAATGTTCTTCGGCAAGCAAATGAGCAAAATACTGTGAAAGAGGTATGGAACAAAATAGATGAGATTTATCTAACTGAGCCTCTAACTAATAAGTTGTACCTTAAGGAAAATTTTTTTGGCTTCAAAATGGATATCTCAAAAGGCTTAGTACAAAACCTAGATGAGTTCAATAGAATCACAATCGATCTAAGTAATATAGGTGAGAAATTTGATGATAAAAATAAGATTATCATACTGTTTAACTCTTTGCCTGAATCATACAATGAGATTAAGAATGCTATTAAATATGGTAAAGATAGCCTAACCATGGAAATTTTGATAAATGTCTTAAGATCTCGTGATCTAGAATCGAAGAAGGTAGGTTCCAAAGATGGTGAAGCTCACTTCACAAGAGAAAGGTTTGAAAAGAAGTCATTAAAGGGGAGTTCTAGCCGAGGAAAGTTAGAAAATAATAGAGGGAGATCTAAATCTCAAGGGAAAAGCAAGAAATGCTTTTATTGCCATAAGAAAGGGCACACTCGGAGAAATTGTATTTAATTGAAGAATAAATAGAGAGCTGAGAATAAGAAGGCAGAAAAAAAAAAAAAAAACAACAATGCAAACGTCACTTACGGTTATGAATCCACTAAGGTATTAATGGTAGCTGAGTGTGTATCTAACTTTGGATCCTTTGATTGGATACTAGACTTTGGGTGTTCTTATCATATGACATCCAATCGAAACTGATTTCAAAAGTTTCAACCATTGAATGAAGGAACAATCCTACTTGGCAATCATTGTGAATACAAGGTATAGGAGATTGATCAATTTTGGTAAAAATGTTTGATGGCCAAGTCAGAACTATTCCACAAGTCAGGTATGTACCAGAACTCAAGAGAAGTCTCCTTTCTCTTGATGTGTTTGATAAAGCTGGATACTGATGACATGCAGAAATCATGTCATCTTATGCCTTTTATTTAGAATTATGAAGGATGTTAAGTAGAATATGCGGTAATTATGTTAGGAATTCATGAGAAAAGAAGTTTGCGGTGTTCAGCATTGAGAATCTCGGCTAACCCATTATTATGCGTTATTATGCTTTCAATTGTCTATTTTTGTAGCTAACATAGGAAGTGGACACAGATGCGGAAGCCAGACTACCCAAGACGACCACGTACGGAGAAACTCTCCATCGCAAAGGCGAATGAATACGATCAATGCATGGATGTTGCGGTGATCAGCCGCATGCGTCCATCGTATAGGAGTTGCAATCGTCAAGCGATTGCGATCATCGTGTAGAGTTGCGGTATTATGCGAATGCGGTCACTGCACAATTGCGACTACACGATAATGCATAATAGGGGGATCAACGCAAGGTTGGTGGAATGAACGCATCAACGCATCTCTCGGGAAAATCAAAAGATGATGTTGACATTTCACTTACCACCTCGTTAGCAGTAGAGATTCAGAAAAGGACTAACGCACCGCGAATGTCAGAATCAAGGTAGTCCATTAATGTTGTCGGCGATCAAGCTCTATATATATAAGCCAATGAGCAGAATTTCAGAGGATCCAGGGTCTCTCGCCTGAGGCTTGGCTTAGGGCGGATCCCTGTGATCCAGGCCAACGCGTGAGAAAGAAGCTTAAGAGTTCATCTCCTTCATCCATTCCGAGTGACGACTAGAGCCTTTGACCGAAGCTAGATCTCGAGAGAGTCAGCTCCACCGCCCATCCATGGCACCACCGACAGCCTTGATACACATCCGTTGGACGCAAGACATTGCTTCCAGCTGGTTCTTTCATTTTCTCTTTTTTCTTATATTGTATTGTATTACATTTTGGGATTAAGGAATTAATACATTATGTGTTCAATGCATTTCTATGTCTCCTTTGATTCCATCTCCATCTTCTTTACTTAGCATCCTTAACTTTCATTGCATCACTTAGTGAGATTATTAGAGTATCACATACCTAGTCATGTGGATTAGAGATATGAAGCATGTAGCAAACCACCGAGAGGTATGCGTTGTGTGAGTGTGTGAGAAAACCTTATTTGCTTAGTGCAAAGCTGTAGCAATGCCTATTTATAGGCGGACATAACGCTTGTCTATGAGTAAAGTCAGCAACAACCAACTGCCCGGGAGGGTAAGTGGTTGGACGCATAGCTACTGTTCACTAGAGATAGTAATAATCTTGTGTTAGCAAAGTTTATGCGATTACCTTGTCTTATGAGCTTATCATTCATCATTTAGGCATACTTGGAAGAATAGTCTAAAATCCAAATCTAAGACTCGAGAGAGCGGATTGGAACGCATAAGCAAGAATGGAGAACTTAGGAATAAGCTCCGTTTACTATCACACAGCGTATGTACCCTACGGAAAGGATATTGCATGCACCCAGGAAGTAGGATATGGTGGCTGTATGCGGTCATTTTGACCCTTTTGCATACACATCGCATGTGTCCTAGATTTAGGCTTTTAGTGTGTGTAGCATGATTGCATAGCTTGCGTTGGCTAAGGTTTCCCTTGCGGTCACTCTTAAGGATTGCGATAAAGACATCTTCACCTTTTATCTATTTTTCCATCCATTTATTTCACGTCAACAGTTGTCGTGTCTCTACCTCTCATTCATAATTTTCATTGTGTTGTCTGTTAGTTAGGAGTAGTAGTGTTAGCATAGAAACCCCTCCATCATTCTTTTATTCAACCGTTGCATACACATTACCGCATACATCTAGCTACAAGTCTCTGAGTTCGACCTTGGACCACCCGAGAAACTTGCGTTCACGTTATACTTGGCGTGAGCGCAAGAAAACTTGTGATAGGAACGCATGGTCATCGTATACATTCGTTAACGCATAGTTCATTCCAACGCATGACCATCGACGCATGATAATCAACGCATACAATAAGAACATGCATCGCATAGTGCGTTCACTTAATTTTAGTTATCTAGTCCCTGACGATTTGGTAATCTAAATTATCGTCATCAGATACCTATACAAAACAGAAAATGGAATCATGAAGATCGTCAAATGAGTCATGGTGAAACTTAAAGGAATTAAACAATGGTTTATATATCCTTGAGGGTTTACCATTCTAGGAACTACAGTTGTTGCTCATCATAGTGATCAGAAAAAGGCAGAGTTATCGCATGTTAGACTTGACCATATTAGCGAGAAGGGGTTGACAGAATAAGAGAGTAGGGGCTCCTTGGATCATCTTCCATTGGCACCTTCGAACTTGGGAACATTGTATTTATGGAAAAGCAACTCGAGTATCTTTTGGCAAAGTTAAACATACTTTTACAGGGATACTGTAGTATGTCTATGCAGATTTGTGGAGACCTGTGTTCACCATCACTTGAAGGAGCTAAGTACTTCATAACAATTGTGGATGAATTTTCTAGGAGAGTTTGAGTTTATCCACTCAAATCCAAGGATGAAACATTTTAAAAGTTTCATCAATGGAAAGTTCTCACAGAAAATAAAGTGAATAGGAAGCTAAAGTGTATCTGCACTGTCAATGGACGCGAATTTGTTAATCAACAATTTAAGAACATGTGTAAAAGAGATGGAATACAAACACATTACTCTGTAAAGAAAACACGACAACAAAATAGACTTGATGAACAAATGAACAGAACTCTCTTGAAGAGAGTTAGATGCCTTTTATCTAGTGTCAATCTAGATAAGTATTTTTTGGGAGAAGTAGTAGTGACAATAACATACTTGATTAATAGAAGCCCATCATCAACAATCAAGTTTAAAACTCCCATGGAGATGTTGACTGGGACACCACCTGATCTGTCTAATTTAAAAATATTTGGATGTGTAGCATATGCACATTCCAAAGAAGGTTAACTGGATAAAAGAGCTAAGAAGTGCATATTCTCAGGATATTTACATGGTGTTAAAGGCTATTGACTGTGGAGTATGGAAAAAGGAAATGAAAAGTTGCTCATAAGCCAAGATGTGATCTTCAATGATTCAATTATGGCAATGAAACAAGAAGTTCCAGCAGTCAGCTCAAAAGAGAAGAAGAAAATCACTGTTGAAATGAATCTCGAAAGTAGTCCTAACAGTCGTATAAGGTACTTTGCTGGTGTAGAAGGCAGTTTTGATCTAGGTGGAGCCTCCAACATAGATTTAAGTGAGGTTTAATTGTCTTTAGAAGGAAGTCTTCAAGCTAAGGTAGATCAATCATTTGATAGCAGTTAGTATGAATCACCTGTCTAGTTGTCGGATGATTTGCAATCTTACCAATTAGCAAGGAATAGGCAGAGGAGGGAAATTAGGCAACCAACCAAATATTCCTATGTTGATCTTGTTTATTATGCTCTAAATGTTGAAATGGTTGATGTTGATAATGAGCTTTTAACTTTTAAAGATGCTGTTAATTCAACAAATGGAGATAAATGGATGTCTGCTATGATAGAAGAAATAGAATCATTAAACAAAAACAATACATGGACCTTGGTTGACAAACCTACTAATCAGAAGCTAGTTGGTTGTAAGTGGATCTTTAAACATAAACCTAGTATTGATGATAAAGAATCACCAAGATATAAGGCAAGATTGATTGCCAAAGATACACAAACTCAAGGCATAGACTATGAAGACATTTTTTCTCCTATGGTTAGGCATATATGAATTAGAATTCTCATGTCTTTAATAGTTGTTTTTTTATTTGGAATTAGAACAACTAGATGTTAAGACAATATTCTTTCATGAAGATCTTGAAGAGACCATATATATGACACAACCTATGAGATTTGTTGACAAAGGAACAGAAAATAAGGTTTGTCTTCTAAACAAATCCTTGTATGATTTAAAGCAATCTCAAAGAAATAGTACTTGAAATTTGACTCTTTTATAGTTTCTTGTGGATTCTCTTAAAGAAAACTTGATCATTATGTCTACTTTAAGCATAGTAAAGATATGTCCCCAATTATTTTATTGCTCTATGTAGACAATATGTTGATTGCTTGTAAAGACAAACTAGAGATAGAGAAACTTAAATGTCAATCAAAAGGGAAGTTCGAGATGAAGGAACTTGGGCAAGCTAGAAGAATTTTAGGTATTAATATTAGGAGAGACAAAGCAAGAGGGAAGTTAACATTATCTAAAGAGCAATACTCTACTAATGCTTGTTAGGTTTAATATGACAAATTGTAACTGTAAAGGTGTTAACACTTCTTTAGCTAAGCATTTTAAACTCTCTGCTATACAATCACCTACTACAGAGGTAGAGAAGTTGAATATGGAAAATGTTCCTTATGCAAATGTTGTAGATTGTTTGATGTATTTTATGGCTTGTACTGGGCTTAATTTAACTCATCCGATGAGTGTTGTAAGATTTGTGAAAAATTCGAGAAAAGAGTATTGGAATGATGTTAAGTGGATATTCAGCTATGTCAAATCAACCTTATAAGTTAGTCTGTTGTATACTTAAGAATTTAGTTAGGTGGAGAACAACATTACAGTCTGTTGTAGCTTTGTCAACTACTGAATTTGAATACATTACAACCACTGATGCCTTTAAACAAGCAATTTGGTTGAAGGAAATTACTATGAACTAGTTCATGATGAAAGTGGAGGATTAATGTAAATGAGATTTACATTAAGCTTTTGAAGAAAGAACAAGATGTTTTTTTGTCCAATTTTTTTTCACGAGGTGGAACTAAAAGTTCCTATTTATTACTGAATCGAAGTAGTCGTGCTGAATGTCGAATACAGTTATTGATAGATTGAATAGATCTGCCATTTCTTGAAAAACCGTTTAATCTAGATCAAACAAATTATTTTCATTTCCTTTTACTTCCTTCCAATAACCGACAAAAAAAACATATTTTTCAAATAAAATTTGATACCATTATTGATTAAATGAAAATTTTTAAGCAATATCCATTTCATTATTTTCTTACACAATTCATAATAAATTGTTATTTATACAATTTGAATAGAATTTTGAAATGTCTACCATCCTTTGGCCATGGGGACAAAATTAAGTTGACGGAACAAGAAAGAGATTTAACTTTTAATTATAGCTATTAGTACAAAGTAAATTAATTAGTTGAAAAGTAGTGGTAGTTATTAAATGGAAATTGAAAAGATTGCTCATGAACTTTCTCGAGGGAACAGTGGTCTCCTAGTTCACACTTCAATTTTATTTTCTTTTAATGATAATAGATTTCATCTCAATTTTAAAATATATTGATGTGACGACCAATTAATAGAAGCAACCATAATATTGTAGTACGGAAATTTTCTAAAACAATTATATATAATAGGAAAATTTTAAAAATATTTCTACAGTACTCACTCTATGTGTTTATACTAGAAATCTTTTTCTCCTATTGAAAATTATTTGATATTGTTGAACTTCACATAAGAATTGAGAAATATTGACATGACAATTAATTAATGAGAACAATACCTATTTACCATGATAATATAAGAAATTTTCCGATATACATATACACGTATATAATAATAATAGCTCATACTATAGAAAAACAATTACACTAAATGATATCATTAATAATACTAAGTACCTACTTTTTAACCATTAACGTCACCTTCCAATCCATCAATGTTAGTGGCAAAACATGTTAGCAATATACTCTTGGTTGTATTTAGTTTTTCTTTTTTTTTTTTTTCAAAAAAAAAAATGTTTACCAAGTTCAGTTAATTAGTTTATTTGTGAAAACAATATCAACTTTATCATGATAATTTATTCTCTTCCAACAGTGGCTCCAATTTATCACGGTTGAGATTTATCCAATTATCCCGACGGTTGACTTTGCACCATCGACCAAATTTTTTTTTATTCTGACGGCCTTTATAAATTACGATTGTTGGGATTTAATAATTATCCCGACGTCTTGTTTAGGGTCGGGATAAGGCGTTATTCTCCTTCCGTCAAGCTAATTATTTTTTCCCCATGATTACGTGTGATACCGTTGGGGAAGACTATGCCAATGAGGCTTTGCTCACAGTCCTCCCGACGATTCTTTGTCCATCGAAAAAAGGTTGGCCGATGCTTTTTCTAACTAATCCCATTGGTTTTCATTGTCGAGAAAAGTCCAATTTATTTTAGTGTTATTAGTTTCTTTGCGAAAACAATATCAACTTTATCATTATATGTGAATGATTTTTATTTTTTAATGTTTGTATCGCTGTTATGTCAAAATAGGATTATTCGACGATGGAAATCATGTGCATGTAAGAATTAAAAAAAAAAATAAAATTATATAATTATAGTATTCTTTTACATTTAATAAACTGTCATGAGATGTATTTAATCGACAATAAAAAATGGTCACAATATGCACTTTTGTGACAGTAAATAGGTGTCATGGTTTTTTTGACATTTGTTGACTTACACCATTGTCATGACTTCTTTTCCCGAGAAAAAAAAAACCTCGTTATAGTCTAGATACTCAAACTTTTTGATAGTCAAGATATTCTTAACCATAAAAAGTTACATTATTAAAATTTTTGTGACAATGTGAAAATGTTAATGTACATGTTTTATTGTCATTTTTTTCACTATAAATGATACCCATTGTTAAGGGTGATTTTGGTATTTTAGCAGCCATTTATGGGTTTCCATGAGGGTTGGGTATGTTGAGATTTTTGCCCTAAAATCTTTTAGTTAATTAGTTATTTAGTGTACTATTTGGTTATTTTATTAAATATGCAATAACGAATTATCCATTATAGTAAAAATCCAAGATTATCTTATAAAAACTAGAATAGTATGTAGTTGACATACAGGTGGATCATGTTCAAGTAATAACCTAAAGAGGCTATAGTATATAGATAAGGTTGGGTGTCTTATTCTAGTGACAATATGGATACGACACACTTTATAATTGTTACAGACGATTTGATCTAAATCGTTCATATGGAGACATGAGAGTGGGAGTATTTTATACAATGAGTTTGTATAAGACTGGACCGAAAAATTATTAATCTCTCTTTGTAACTCCCTTGTGAGCTAGAGATTAATATTTCACAGAATGATCATATATAACTCGATTTCAATCTTAGGTGAGTTATGAACTCTTGTCTATGAGGGCTTGTCCTTTGAGTTGACCATTTTGTGGACTTTACCAAATAGAGAGTTGGGAACGTAAGTTCATAAGATGGAATTCGGTTCTTCCCATTTAGATTAAGTAGATGAGTAGTTCCCTTAAATGCTAATTTCGAGACTTGAACAATGGAACCACACCTTCTCATTGGCCCGAGAAGGACTTCGGATCCCGCTTGAACGAAACAGAAGATATTGTCGATAAATAGAAGCACATCTTGTTGGTTTATGGTTGGACCATAAATAAATTGTTCATTAAAGGATTAGTGGTACTAAAGGATATAGAGGTAACTACAGGGGTAAAATGGATATTTGACTCAGCTGTAATTACGAATAACTCACGAAGAATAGACTTACATATAATGATTATATCCATGAACGCAACATGTTTTATGATGTATAAGAGTGCAATTATGTGTCTATAATGGTTTGCCTATAGTTAATGAATGTTGGTTAATTATGACGTTTTTAATTAATTAATCTTGAATCATTGGAGCTTATAATCTATAGGTTCATTAGGTTCCCTTGTTAGCTCACAACAGATTAATGAGGACCATAAGGTTTTGAAAGAATAATTTGAAATTTTCAAATTAATTAAGGGAAACATATGCTAATTGTATATGATACAATTAATATAACGTGTATAAATACATTATATTATATAGTTAATTTTGAATTAAACTATATAATATGAGAGGTTTAATGTATTTGAATATGATTCAGATAATAAATTAATATGAATAGGATTCATATTAAAACTATAGGTTATGAGAGAAATGCATATTTGAATATGATTCAAAATTTTAATTGAATATTAGATATTTAATTATATCATTTTATTTAAATAAATTAATCAATTGGTTATTTTATTAAATTAAATTAAATACTACCCTTACATTACAGGAGAGTGGGAGACTGGGGAAGTTATTCCCTCACTCTGTTAAATACATAATGTCTGCGTTTTTGAAGAGTTGCTAAATTTCTTACTTTTCTCTTTTTCAACCTTAAGTAAAACACAGAGAAAAAATGTTCGCTGCACAAAAATATACATCTTCCTCCTAATTTCATTAAATTTTCAAAAAGGTGCTCCTAAAAATGGGGTTTTTCACTAGAGTGATTGCAAGGAAGGTTTTTTGGAGGCATTCTCACATAGAAGAAAAATTTGTTTTACCACAGGAAAAGAATTGTTGAAAAAGTTTCTTCAAAGGTAATTCATCTTTCCCTTTTATAATTCATGCTTAGCCTAAATATATTTTAGCATGTGATATTTGTATGTCTTTTTATTTTTCTTGTAATTTTTATCTTCCCAAAATCGAAACAAAAGCGATAAGATACTTCCGCAAAGGGATTTGATCTCTTCAAGGATATCTCAGGGTGATCATCATCAGTTAGATTGGTAATATCACCCTAGGGCCCTCTAAATGACACACCCCTATTGGTCCCCTTGAGTTCGCTTACATCAAAATTCATACATGGAATGATTACGATGAGACATCTCTGGAGAATAAAGAAAATAAAAGATTCGCAAGATAACAAGATATGGTCAAGGCCAAGGTTGTAGCTACTTTTAAACAAAGCTAAGTGAAGACGAAGAAATTGAACCTTAAGATGTGGTGAGTTTGAAAGACATCAAGATATGTTGTTGAACTAGAGAATGATCAAAACAATGAGATTCCCCAGGCAACAAAAAGAATTTAAAAAAGAGGCAACAACAACGAAATTCCTATAGTCACGAAGGATTGCACAAAGAAGTAACAAAATTATAAGATAAAACTAATTAACGAAGGTGGCTCCAAACAAGGAGAAAAGTAAGGAGATAGCTTTTTATATTCACTAAACCCCGTTGAAACCACATAATAAGAACTTTCTTGGCTAAGAGAATGCCAATTTCTGCTAACCTTGAACCAACCCTTTTTTCAAGTTCTTTACAGAGGTTTGGTCATTCATAATTACCCCTACCTTGGAACTTAAGTTGTAAAAATATTCATCAAACCTAAGGTTATGACTCAAAGTATGGAAAGATAAAAAGTTGTGTCACAGATAAAGACATGTTGTCATATCTACCCCATAGAGCTTAACTACCAATTAGATGACTCTTCCATTGGGAAAAATTTGAGTTGGAGTAAGTTGCACCAACATAAAAATCTTTGAAGTAAAAAACACAAAGGGAGACGAACATCAGGGTTAGTGTTCACTCTGAATGAAGGGATTATAGTGTGGCGAAGCATCAAGCAAGGATGCATTGTGGACTCCACTATGGAAGTCGAATACGTAGCTGCGTGTGAAGCAGCTAAGGAGGCTATTTTGCTGAGGAAATTCCTTTTAGATTTGGAAGTTGTTCCAAATATGAATTTGCCTATCACTCTGTATTGTGATAACAGTGGGGCTATGACAAATTCGAAGGAGCGTCGGAGTCATCATCGGGACAAGCATATAGAGTGAAAATACCACTTGATCAGGGAGATTGTGCATCATGGTGATGTGATAGTCACGAAGATCGCGTTAGAGCACAACGTTGCTGATCCCTTTACAAAGGCTCTCGCGGCTAAAGTGTTTGAGGGCCACCTGGAGAGTCTGAGCCTGCGGGGCATGTGGCATCTTGTCTAGGACAAGTGGGAGATGATACTGGAGTATGCGCTAATTTATTGTATATTGTACATGTTTTTTCTTGTATTGTACATTAGTCTCCCAAGGCATGAGGATAAGTGGGAGATTGTTCGAATTGGTGTCCTAATTCTCCCAAAATCTTGTTGTTTTTAATTATACACATTGTTTATGAATAAATTAACTGTTATTTCATTCTGGTATTTACTCATACCCAATAAAAAAAAAATCCATGGTTATCTTATGTAAACTTAAGCATGTATATGAGATATACAAGTGGATCATGCATTAAGTGATAACCTAAATAGGTTTGTAGTATAAAAATTAAGATGGGATACCTGATCCTAGTGACACTACAGATACAACCTGTTTTGAGGTTTGCAAGTGCTGAAAACTACTACAGATGGTAGATCCTAACAATTCATGTGGAGACATGCGAGTGATGATGTCCTATACAAAGAGTTTGTATAAGACTGGACCACGAGATGACTAAACTCCATATATAATGTTGTTGATACTGGAGACTTACATCTCACCTAAATGATCATAGGTGACACGACCTCAATCCTAAGTGTTTTGGGAACTTCTGCCTTTGAGGGTGATCCTTTGATTAGTATGGGTGAGAGTGGCCAGATTGCTAACTCAACATGCCTACCTTTTTGGGGACTTGTCTGATTTGGGAGCTGGGAACTCAATTACACAAGATGGAATTCACTCCTTCCCCGAAGTAGGGGTAAGTAGATAGATTGTTCCCTTAAGGGCTGATTCTGGGGCTTGTGTTGGATTGTACCAGCACGCAGCGGAAGCGACGAGGATTGATTAGCACTCTAATTCATCAATTTTGGCAGAAACGAAAGCATACAATAACAGAATTTAATGGGTTTCAAGTCATACCTTTTAAGAACCTTTGAAATCTCGATTTCCAGCTGCAAATCTCTCCAAATCTTTATGTAGACCACCACAAGATCTTCCCTACTATTCTTTTCGTGCTCTAGATTGAGTTCTAGGACTCAAAATAAGGAATCAAGGGAACTTGGAGAATGCTCACAGCAGCAACCCAAATAAAGAACATCTTTTTCAACCCAAATTTTCAGCTAAAATTCTATCGGTTGCATTGCCTCAAATTCACTCTAATCTCTTCAATATATTGCAAACCATCATGCAAAGAGAATAGCTACATGAGATGCAGCTCATGCTTGGAGTAATTGAAGCTAAAGATAATGGGTTTAGTGTGAGCTACTTGAAGATGAAGATGGAAAATTCCATTTTTCCTTTTTGTATTTTTCTATTTGAAAAATCCAAAAATTGATTTTAAAATCACATTTGATTTCTAAAATAAAAATTTATTAATTTTACAAATTAATTTAATAAATTAATTTCTAATAAAATTTATAAATAATTATTTAAAACAATTTAAATAATTCTACTTAATTTAATGTCCAATTATTAATTTAATTTTACACCAATTTCATCTTCATATATTTAAATCATCTTTAAATATATATATTCTTCAATTTCATTTAATTCTAATTTAAACGTTTCAAATAATTTTCACGCTACTCTGAGCTAATCCATTTTCAGGTAGTATGGGGACCTCGTGGACCTACAGATCATGGGCTCCAACGATCCGAGATTATTTAGCTAAACTCATTAGACCGAACTAACCCCACATGTCGTTAACTAAATGTCACTCCACTGAAGTCCAAAGTTGAACTCCTTCTTGCTGTAGATTATATTATGTCCACTCGATATAACCATGATTAGTAAGTTAACCCTTCACAAGTTGTTTGTAATAACAGTTGGGTTGAATCTCTGTTTTACTCCCGAAATTACCTTTTGTTCCTTAAGTTCCATTGATCCCCTAATAAATAATTGTTTTTGTGATCCGATCAACAAAACCGAGTCCCTCTCCGGCTAGTGAGAGGGTGGGGCCTCTTATTCAAGACCCAGAATCAACATTTAAGGAACAACCTCTCTACTATCCCTAAAAGTGGGTAGGAGTGAATTCCATCTTGCACCCTATGTTCCCAGCTATCTATCCAGTCTTACCCTTAAAATGGGAGGTTATTGAGCAAGCATTGTTGAAGCTAACCCTCACCTATGCAAATATAAGTATAATTCCAAATAAAACAGGAGTTTCATAGTTTGCTCAGGATTAAGTCAAGTTACCTAGGTCATCACTTTGAAATAGTCACTTAAATGTAAACAATGTTATAAAGTAAGAGTGACTAATTTCGTGGTCCGATCTTGTACAAAACCCTTTTGCACAATGACACCCCCACTCCTTATGTCCTAACATGAATGGATTAGGATCATTTCATTTCTAGCACTTTACAACTCTTTGTAATAACTACAGAGCAGGCCACATCGAATAGTGTTTATCAGAATAAGGCACCCAACCTTATTCATATATTATAGATCATTTTGACTATTTACTCGAACCTGATCCACTTTTATGTCTCCGCATAAAGTTCAAGATACTCATCCAATAATCTAAGGACTTTTAGGTTTATTGGATTTCTTATAAGAAAAAACATCTATTCAATAACACCTTATTGAATTTTCAGAATAAATTCCATTGTTTACATACCACGAGTTTTAGGACATAAAAACCCAACAGCTTGAACATTAGTGGCCACAACTTCTTTTTTGGAAGAGAGACTCAGTCATAGTAGAAACTATGACTTATGTTCATTAGAGGATTCAGTGGTACTTAAGGAGTGCGATGTAACTATAGGAGCATAACAGTTATTGGCTGAGCTGTACTTACGAGCGTATCTGTAAAAGGTTGTTGCACTGTTGATTGGGTAAGATGGACACATAATATATCTGTAGTAGGAGAATTCAACTATCTGCTTTAGTGGAGTGTCTGGCAGTTAACGGATGGTGAATCTGGTGACTAAAGAGTTTAGTCAGTTATTCACGTACCGTTGGAGCTTCGAGCTACAGGTCCATAAAGTCCCCTTGGTAGCTCAATGGATTCAAGCCGAGGATCAATTCTTGGTGTTGATTTGAAATGTTCAAATTGACAAGAGGTAATTCGATTATATATGATATGATCGGTACGGTGTATGAGATACATCTAGTGGAGAATTAATGTAAATAAGATTTACATTAAGTTCCATGAAATAGAAATATAGCTACGGTTTATATGTTTCATGGGATGAAATATTGAAATTATAGGTTATAAATATATTATGGTAAGTTAGTTATCATTTATATTTATAATAATATTAATTATTGGATAATTATCTCTTTTTCTCTAATAACCAATTGAGTGAGAGGTTATTGGTGGTTTCATGGTAACCGTGAGATACAAGAAAAAATATTTTCCTAATTTTAGGAAGATTTGCAACATTGTGAACTTGAGATTTCTACTCTCGAAAATTACTCACAGGGAAGTTATCAAGTAAAACAAATTTACTAGGTGACAGCTTGGAGTTATCTAAATGATCGTGGAGTGTTCTTACACGATAGACACTCAGCGAGACGATAAGCTAGACGATCACATAGTTTTTGCTAGATGATCGCATAGCTTTTCCTAAAAGATTAGGCATCGACCTATACGATAGGTTGTTTCATCTCCCACTTGCTCAATCGTTTACATGATTAGTTTTCCTGCGATTTTCTGCCTCTAACCAAGTCTACACAGAGCCTATCCTTTGGATTCTCACACCGAGAATACCGAGGTAACCTTCTTGGTGGTGTCTTACTCAACTCAACAAAGTCGAGGTTTTGTGGAGGTCGTTCGCGGTGTTTGGGGTGTTTGTGACCTTGGCGATCGCTTAGTTTGAGTGCGTTGTGATCGTGCAGTGTAGCGGTCGTATTGGACGAACATTTATATGTTGTTGTATTGCTGTGATCGAGTGTTCGTGATCAAGGAACTGGAAGATGAGTCTACAAAGGTTTGTTGATTCTTGTCATTGATCTCTAGTAAAGCATGCTGTAATTTCCAATTTATGCATAACCGTATGTTTCCATTTGTGATTGTAATTATAATGTTCATATACGATTGATATTTAGAAAGATCCTTCCGCTGCTCATGGAAATCCTCGTGTTCGATTTCCTTCACTAACAACCTCAATGTCTGAACTAACCTCACAACAGATAATACATTGATAGTAGGGGAGATCGTACTCCCAAGTTGATTTCTTAAAAGTTCTCGTTAAATATAGTTAAACCACGAGCTCCAACTTGAGAGTTGAAAGTGGGGGCTAATGTTATGGATAATTTTGGAAGAAAGAGTAAAATCATCAAAGCAAGAAAACAAAAGCGATTGGACTAAGAAGATAATGTCCAAGTGTGGAATAGGGCTAGGAAGAAGGGTTAGCATAGTTCAACATAGGCCCAAGAAGGAAGGTCGACCTGGCCCAAAGCCAAGTCAATCCTCTAGCCTCAGCCTAGGTCGAGGTCGACCCTACTGAGTCATGGGTTTCTTGTATGATGTAGCTAAAGTGATCGAATCCCGAGCGAAAATGTGATGATGCCTTGCATTCGATTTTTCCATTTAAAATGAAACAAAAGACAACAAGCATACTAGAATAGAAGAGGATAAAAATCATACTAAGCATGCTTTATAAAGGAGAAACAAAGGGATGAATGATTCATACCTTTATAGATTCCCAAACTTCTCAAAATTTCTCTTGTTCTTCACACAAATTTTTTCTCAAAGATTACCAAAACTACCACAAGACTGACCTTGTTATTCTCCAAGATTTCAAGAGTTGGACGAGTGGTCTCCAATCCTTGGAAGATGAAGAGGAAGAGGAAGAGGTAAACAGATTGTAGAGAGGGTGTAGAGAGGAATGATTTTTGGAGGCTAGAGTTGATTTTGCACAAAATTAATTCTTGCCCTAAATGGGTTAATAAGATGAATTTATATGGAGAAAAGTTTACTCCTTCTCCAAGTATTTCCCTTTTCACCCTTGATGCCAATTAATTTAAATAACCCCTTATTTAATTAATCGACACATCAACTAAATAACCATATATTAAATCTAATTTAATATATAGTTAATTAATTAATATATAAACATCACATATTTATATGTTTCCACCTCTCTAACATTATAATTAATCAAAATCTTCATGAATTTACTTCACATGAATTAAATATTTGAATCTCATTCAAATATTTATTTCTGACATAATAATAATTAATTCTACGGGAATCTAATTCACATAAATTAAATATTTGAATCTCATTCAAATATTTTTCTCTAACATAATAATTAATTAATTCTTCATGAATCTAATCCACACAAATTAAGTATTTGAATCTCATTCAAATATTTCTCTCTAACATAGTTTGAATTATATATCACATCTATAATTAATTATATATTAATCACTTTAATATACAATTTCCTCAATTGATTTGAACAATTCAAATCATTCCTCATTAATATTCTTTAATGAGCTAACAATAGGACCTGGTAGACCTACAGATTAGAAGCTCCAATGGTATGAGATTAATTGGCTAAACTCATTAACCAAATTAATCAATATTCATTAAATGTGGGTACACTCCACTAAAGACCCACAATTGCACTATTCTTACAGTAGATATATTTCGATGTCCACGGATATAGACTAATAACGACAAGTTAGTCATTCACGAGCGTTCATAACACTAACTGGGTCAAATTACCGTTTTACCCTTGGGTTACCTCTATATCCTTAAGTACTACTGCTCCTCTAATAAACAACCTGTTTATGGTCCAACCATTAGGGGTATACATAGTCCGGATTGGGTCGGGTTGGGAGAATTTTGTGGACCAACCTGAAAATTCGGGTTGGCTAATAATGAACCCTATTAGTTCATTTTTGGAGGGTCAACCCAACCCAACCCAATCCAAAATTTTCGGGTTGGGCCGGATTGGGTCATCGGTTCTGTTACACGATCACTTACCAAATGGAAAATGCTACACGATCGCCTACCAATGCTATACGATCGCCTACCAATGCTATATGATCGGCTACCAAATGTTATACGATCGCTTACCAAATTCTACACGATCGCTGAGTAACAAAATGCTATATGATTGTCTACCCATCGCTATACGATCACTTACCAAATGCTATACGATCGCCGAGTAACAAAATGCTATACGATCGCTTACCAAATGCTACACGATCGCTGAGCTCGACTACACGATCGCTTAGCTCTGCTACACGATTGCTGAGCTCTGCTAGACGATCGCTGAGTAACAAAATGCTATACAATCGCCTCCTCAATGTTAAACGATCGACTACCCAAATTGCCCCTTAATCATTCTCTATTGAAGGATTTGATTTTTTGTGGATCAATAAACCGTTCATATTTAAAAAAAGTGAACTAATTCTAAATATATTATATCAAATCAACTAATAAAAATTTAGTAATAAAGAACATGTAATCTATGTGAAATTTTAGCATTGACATTAAAATACAACCACCATAAATTCAATATAAACTTCAAAAGAAACTTCCTCAAATAATACAATTCAAATGTTCAAGTTCAAAATCTCTACTCAAACACACAAAATTCAATAATAATCATCCCAAGTTCAATAAAAAGTCCAAGTTTAATAATAACTATTGGTTTATTACATAAAATTCCAAATCATTCAAAAGCAGTAAGCACCATGAGCATGAAGAATGACTTGAATGAGTTTTCTTCTTCATCTTTGATTCTTTGGTCTCTTCACTTCTCAATTCCTGAAAAAATTACAAATACATTAAACCAAGAAGTTCATTTATAAGTAATAATAATATTTGATTTTATGGAAGTAAAACTTACCACTAAAATCATCATAATGCTCCAAATTCAATTTCTTATTTCAAAACAACAGAGGAGGATGGACTCTCTACAAAACAAATCATGCAAAATTAAATATATTAATTATTTGAGCATTAAACAGGTTAGATATGTACAACAAAAAATTCATTTAATTACCTGACTTAATATTTTCCCAAGTATCTAACTCTTCAAGTTGTGGATGGAGATCTAGTAACACTGAGCCGCCACGAATCCAATTTTGTGTACATATCAGGCCTCCACTGTTTTTGGAGTCAAAGAACTTCGAAAGGAATCAAGAATTCTCCCTCTTGTACTAAACGCAGATTCAGAAGCGACTGTAGATATTGGAACTGCCAAAACATCTCGAACAATTTTTGACAAAATGGGATATTTGTAGCCATTCATCTTTCACCGATACAATATCTCAAAGTCATCTTTATCTTCTATAACCTTCTCAGACAAATAAGAAGACAAATCATTCTCCACTTCCAAAGAACTTTCTTTTTCTCTCAACCTCTTAAAAGTTATCCACGGATCATCTATATCTTTGTCCACCCCATGATCATCTTCATTTATATTGACAATTTTTTATTGTTGAGAATCATTGGTACTATGACTATCTCGAAGTGAAGTGTTATGTGATTTGCAAAAGTCATATAGACGATACAAATATAATTTCACACTCTCAACCATATCCTTAACCACATCACTATCATAAACATTGGAAAGACAATAATTCAAATGTTTTAACTTGTACCGAGGAACATCACCATAGCCACAAATATCAATTTATTCATTTTTTCAAGCGAACCCCAATACTTATCAAACTTGGACTTCATATTCATAGCCATCATACTTAGAACAAAGTTGGAATTGTTGCTCTGTTTGTTTAAAGCAAATTGAATTTTATTAATTTACTTATAACCAACATTAGAAGTCACATATGAAGATCCACTTATCGTTGTGGTGGTATCATAAAACCTCTTTAAAAACTTAAGTACACCTATAGTCAACCAATCAGATGTACTTGGAGGCCCCAATCTTTTATTTCCACGATCATCTTCCTCGAAGTAATTAATCGACAAAATCTGAGTCTTCTTTCTCCTCCTCTAAAGTTCTAAAAGCTTTCTCAAATTTAATTACATGTTCAAGCATTAAATAAGTAGAATTTCACCTAGTTGCCATATTTAAACAAACAAGAGCCTTACACTAAATTTTTTCTTGTTTCACACAAGCTTTAAATTTTTCCATTCTCCTAGGCGATGATCGAACATATCTCATAGCATTACGAACACTAGCAATAGAATCATGCATATCTTTCAGTTCATCATTCACAATAAGATTAATAATGTGGACACAACACCTCATGTGTAATAGTTCTCCATCTAAAACAACCGATTTCCAATTTTTAAGTCTTCTCTTAACATAAGAAATAGCCACATCATTAGAACTTTCATTATCAATGGTGATGGAAAAAAAATTTTCAATCCCCCATTCCAACAAACAACTGTCAATCATTTTCCCAATAGTCTCCCCCTTATGATTAGCAACTTGACAAAAACTCAAAATCTTCTTATGCAAAATCCATTCAGAATCAATAAAATGTGCATGTAGTTCACATTTTGTAGCGAAGTCCATGTGTCGGTAGTAAGACAAACTCTTTTAGAGCTTTTAACTAGAAATGATTGCAACTTTTTTTTCTCCTCAAGATAAAGTTGATATACATCTCTAGCGATTGTGACTCTCGATGGAACATCAAACTTAGGATACGAAATACTACAAAAGTGTCTAAAACCCACTGTCTCAACAAACTTGAACGATAACTCGTTCATAATTATCATCTTTGCGCATGCTAGTCTACACACTTGTTGGCTAAACAATGTCGTCACAAAGTTACTAGCATTGACTCCCTTTCCATCATTTGAAGGTACGAGAGTTAGGGTGGTTTTTCCTTTTTCTTCTTCTTTATATGGGTACTTTTTACATTGATTTCTTAAGTGCTTCCATAAAGTACTAGTTATAAAAGTATTATTATCACATACATAATCTTTACCACAATAGTTATACTTCTCCTGTTTCGGATGCCTCTGGCTGGGAAGAAGCCCTAATCTTTGAGTCAGGAGATCCCCAATCAGATATTATGGTCCCGGTATAGACCGAAATTCCGTTATGGTGCACCTAGCTCCATCATTACTATTAGCACTTGCTTCCATTTTTGTGAAATGATCCCACACAGACGAGGTTGGTTTATTAGGTTTCTTTCTATTGGACTTGGGAGGTAGAGGTGGTATATTTTTAGGAGTTTAGCTAACATTAGGAGGGGGAGGAGGAGGAGGAGGAGGCATTTCATTATTACCGGTTCCACTTGCATTACCACTACTGCTGTCCATCTATAAAATAAATGAAACTAGTAAACAACTAATTACACCTACCTATACAATTAAAAAAAAAAAAAAAAAAAAAAACACTAGCTTCTCAATTAACTCATAACAATAAACAAACAACTCATGTATAAAGATTAATCATTAATCAATCATACATAAACAGTATATGTACACATTACACAATAAAAATTAAATTAGTTTACTCACATGGAAGTTTGAAATGGTGATTCAGTAATGTTTGATTCCGTGTCCATTGTGACGACTTTGAAGAATCTATCTAACTGTTCTCAAGACACTGCGAGATTAAAAAATTAATGTATTAATCTATCACGGTTAAACGGATGGCGTGAAGCTTGTAATTAAGGCTATATAACGTTTTGCATACATAAGTATCTGATTTTAAATGTCAACAAAATGTTATCTTTTCAAATATCAACAAAATGATATTTGAACAAAATGCATACAAAATAACAAAATGTAACAAATGTTATGAATCTACTTGCTTTATTGAAGAAAATACCCCTAATGATGTTGATGAGTCATTCGTGAAGCTTGGAGTTGAAGCAGTAGGCGAGACGGAGATCGGATCTGATCTGACGAGGCGGAGACGTGAGGCGTAAGAGCCGAGCTACACGATTGTACTGCTACACGATAAGGACTTGGTAGGGTTACCAAATGCCTTATCGTATCGTAGGGTTGAACGATAACGTAGGGTTACCAAATGCCTTATTGTACCGCTACACGATCGCTTCGCTGAGTCGACTGACGATGGCGGTGGGAGCGGCGATGGCGAGGGGAGTGAAGATGGAAGCGGAAAGGGTTTCGTTTCAAGTGCGGCGAGGGTTTCGTTTCGCTTTCGTTTCAACTTTCAAGTGCGGTCTGTTTCAACTTCAAGTGCGGCGAGGGTTTCGTTTCAATTTCAAGAGTAGCGCGGTTTCTTCTTAATATATGTTTTATTTCATTTATATATATATATATTCAGGTAGGATCGGGTCGACCCGACCCTGAAATGGGATAACCCGATACCTAACCTAAATTTAATATTTTTAAAATTTTTTAACCCAACCCAACCCAACCCTTGCGGTTTGGGTTGGGTAGTCCGGGTTGGTCAGGTTACTGGGTTTTTTGAACATCCTTACCAATTATTAAACAGAAACCCTCTCGGGCTTATGAAAGGGTAGGGCTCTTTGTTCAAGTCCCGGAGACACTACTCAATGGAACACTCATCTACTTACCCTAAAGTTGGGAAGGAGTGAATTCCATCTTATGTTATTATATTCCCAACTCTTCACTCAGTTCTTGTCCCCAAAATGGTAGGCATATTGAGTTGGCAAACTAGCTACTCTCACCCATACAAATCAAGGGACAATCCCACGTGAACAAAAGTTCATAATACACTCAGGATTAAGACTAAGTTGCTTAGGTCATCCTATTGAAATAGAAACCTAACTAGTCAATGGTGTTACATCTACTGGTTACTATTTCACAGTCTGGTCTTATGCAAACTCATTGCATAAGATACCTTCACTCGCATGTCACCTATATGAACGTGTTGGATCATTGTGTTTGTATCAAATACAAAGTGGATTGTATCCATAATGTCACCAAGATATGATACCCAACCTTATCCTTATACTGTAGACCCTTTAGGCTGTATCTGAACATTGATCCCTTTATGTCTCCCCATACTGTTCAAGACTCATAAGACAACCTTTGGTTGTTAGTTTATTAGATTTAGGGTTATTAAGACAAAATAGAATACAACAAAATCAATAACATTTATGAAATAACATCGATAACTCTTTATTGATGACGGTCAATTATTTACATTTACTATCTACGAGTTTTAGGGCATAGAACCCAACAATAGCCCTCAAGGAAACATAGGAGTCAAGGAGTTAGGTGAAAACCCTATACAGAAAAGGGATAGATCATCCAACCCTATAAATAAGTAAGGAAGATGATAAAAAATGTAAGTTGACTCAACCCTAGAAATTCCATAATCAACCTTAACTTCAAACTTCCTAACTTAAGCATTAGACTGTGCATGGTCTATACCATACACCAATGTGCACGTTCATACTAACTTCTAAGCTACCTTCTTCTCTCGAATATAAATTTCATGTTGCTGTCACATTAAGGTCAGACAACTTTACCAATCCAAAATTAGACATCAACACCTATAATACTGTAAAATTATCAAAATCTTTCAACTATTAACAATGATAAATTGTAACAATACACCTGACAATGATAACTTATAATTATTAGTAATTGTTTATTATTGATAATAATATATGGCCATTAAAAATAAATTATGACAGTGTAGAAAGTGTCATTAATACTCTTAAAAGTATCATCAATACTCTTATCTTAATGTGCAACTCAATAACGTCTTTATTTCTTTGTTTTTTACAATACAAATAGGAGCAGTATTATTATGTCACTAGTGCCAAATTGAAATGTCATTGAATGTATCTATTTTTTTTTCTAATAGAATCAAAATGAAAAATAGATTAGATATTAAAAATAAGATAAGTAAATAGTGAATAAAAAAAATGAAGGAAACAAAGGATTCTAGAAGGAATTATTCATCATCGAAAAATTCTTTTCTTATTCTTGTGTCGAAAAAACTGTCACCAATGATTTTTTATGGGATATTCATTCACCAATATCTAAGAAAATGGGTGTGATTTATTGTATCCTTTTTATTTAATCGGTTGGGCTGATTTTTAATCATTACAACTATTTACGCATTGACCATTGATTTGAGCACCATTACATATTAAATATAGATTCTTAATTAAAAGTATCAACTTCCTATATTTTAACGTTCCTATATTTTAATTCATGTAATTTTAAATAAATGATTAATTTTATTTTTTTTATAAATTTTAAACTAGTCTTTATTGTAAATCAATTATTACTTTCTTTATAAAAAAAATCTATTAATTTTCCTCTCCATAGATTTTGAAAATATTAATTATCATATGTGAGATAAAAATTAGCTTCAAAATAATAATAAAGATTAATTTTAAAATTTATCAAAAAGCATAAACTGAATTTAAATATTTAAAAATACATCGAATAAAATAGAATGGATATCAGACTTCATGATCAAAATTGTATTTGATACTCTAAATTCTTTTATCAATTATTTTGATCTTATCAAAAGCAGATGTAATTTAGAACCTAGAACATAAACATTAAAAATATGTTAATTTTAAATTTTTTTTTTTATATTTACACTCTTCTGTTTATTTTATTTATGTTTTGAATTTTTAAATAATTTGTTTTAGCTAGCATTTGATATATCCTTACACGCAAAACTACTTTAACTTTTTCATTGATTATTTATAAATTATTTTTAATAAATATAGATATAGACATGTTTTTAATTTGTTGTTCATTATCTAATGATAGACCTTTATTAACAATTCTTCCATTATATATTTTACGAAAACAACCAACAGAAAATTAAAAGTATAATACCCAAATTGCCCCTAAAAAAAAAAAGTTAAAAAGCTAGGTTCTAACGCCATCTTTAATAATATTTAGACTTCATTTGGTAACCATTTCATTTTTTATTTTTTGTTTTTAAAATTAATCCTATAAACACTACTTCTACCTCTAAATTTCTTCCTTTGTTATCTATTTTTTATCTATGGTTTAAAAAATCAAGTCAAAATTTGATAACTAAAAAACATAGCTTTTATTGTTTTAATTTTTTTAATTTTTTTTGAAATTTGACTAAGAATTCAACAATTGTACTTAGGAATGATGCAAATCCTAGTAAAAAAAAAAGGAGAAAATACGCTTAATTTTAAAAAACTAAAACCTAAATGGTTACTAAACAGATTCTTATTTTTTTTTAATTTCTATTTTTTAAAATTTAAGCTTATAAACACTCTTATCACCTCTAAAGTCTTTATTTTATCATCTATATTTTATCAATGTTTTTTTTTTAAAAAAAAAAAAGTCAAGTTTTGAAAACTAAAAAAAAATAACTTTTAGAAATTTTTTTTTTTTTTAAATTTGACTAAAAAGTCATCTCATTTACTTAAAAAAATGAAAACCATGGTAAAAATTGAGATTAAATAAACTTAATTTTTAAAAAATCAAATAGTTATCCAACAAAGCCTCAAATACAACATTTAAAATTGGCTCAAATAAAAAAAATTAAAAAAAAAAAAACAGCTACATTCATGATTCAAGCATAATGCATGAATATAATGAATAGTTTATCTTTCAAATGAATTATATAATATTAGAAAAAAGAAAACTGATACTGATCCATTGAATTAAAAAAAGTCCCATAGAATATAAAAAAATAATAATAAAATAAAGGGACAATGATTTTCATCAATAAAATGCTTCAAAACATTCCATGGAAGAGGATCAAATTCTTTGCATCAAATGAAGAATTTTTTTTTTTGAAAAAATAACATAGAGATTAAGAATAATAATTTCTTGTACCATCAAGTATACTCTTATCAACTAATGAACAATTGATATATACTAATTAACAAACTCTTTTCCAATAATAATATGGTTCCTCTCAAAAAATAAACACTATTTATTATGAATAGTAAAAACTCCAATCTATATATAAAGAAAAAGAAGAAGAAAATGAAACCTAACTTTGAAAGAGCAAATAAAGAAAAAGAAATAATTATAATCATGTATCATATTGAAATGTATGTATGGTTAAACGTATTTAAATAATAATATGTATAATTAAATATATTAATATTTTGTCACATTGAATTATTTTATTAGAGCACCTTCAATATTGCAGTCATAGGCTTAGTTTCTTGCAGTCTGATGAATTCAGTACACAGCTTCATATATATATCTAAGGATGGATTGAGGATAGAATTTTTTTTTTTTCTTTTTTTTCTGTCATTTATAGTGATTATTAATGTAATAAACAATGAGATCACAATGGAAAAATAAGGAAATTATAATTTATGAGCTAATTAGTGTTCAATTCGGTGGGGTTTTTTAATTGATTATAAATCTTGTATTGGTCAAGAATTAATCAATCGGATTTGCTCAATCATGTCGATAATTCCTATTTAATTTGGAATTGATTGATAATTGTGTGCATCTAAGTTTTATTTGATTGATAATCTTGTGAATCCGATTTAATTTTAATTAATCATTTATGGATTTGAGTTAAATTTGATTAATTGTATTATGGATTTAAGATTAATTGTTCATATTGTGATTTAAATTTAAATTTGATTGATATTTTGGTGAATTTGAATTTAAACTTAATTGATAATGTGATAAATTTAAATTTAAATTTGATTGATATTTTGGTGAATTTGAATTTAAACTTAATTGATAATGTGATAAATTTAAATTTAAATTTGATTGATATTTTGGTGAATTTAAATTAAAGGTAAATTTGATTAATGATATTTGGTGATATTCACATGTTTATGTTGATTGTATTATGTGTATGCAATTATTGGGTGAATTTTGGTAAAGACTATTTGGTGTTCTTTTCCCATTATTTTTGTACAATGGTGTCATATATTTAGATTGGATTGGTCAAAATAGTATGTTACCAAAATAGCCTCATAATTATTTGGTCAAATTATGGGTATGCATGTCGTAATGAGTATGTAACAATTATAAAGATTGCTCATATGAAAAACAGTCGGTCCAAAGAAAGGCTATTTTTGTACGGAGTTTATTGTTAGTACTTTGATTATTGCATTGAGAGTACCACTTATAATTGGTATTTTTTTCCAAAGACTAAACATCAATATTGTGCTAGGTATCTTGTTAAATGGGTCTACCACATATGTGAAATTATTTTATTATATTTTAATTGTGAATATATGTTTTGTTGTTTATTGTTTCAGTTGGTCTTACTCAAATACTTAAAAATTTTAGTTCAATCCCTAGAATTGATTGAACTTCAAGATTTGGAAGGAAAGCCTAGAGATACTTCTTAGGTGTATGGATTTGGACCTTGTATTAAGAACCAATAAACCTACTTGATCTACTGAAGAATAGCCGAATATGGCTAATATAGAGAAGTGGGAACGGTCAAATCACATGTGTCTGATAATCATTAGGCACTCCATTCCGGAGTCTTTTTAGGGCTCTATCACGGAAAGTGAAAATGTCAATAGGTTTCATGCTTAAATTGAGAAATATTTTACTAAAAATTAAAAGGGAGAAGCAAGTAGTCGTTTGACTTCTTTAACTTCCACGAGACATAAGGGAGTATATTATGGAAATGTCCAATCTCGCAGATAAATTAAAGGCAGTTGATATTAAGATAAATGAAAAATTACTCGTACATCTCGTACTTATTTCTCTTCCTACAAAATTCACTCAGTTTAAGATAAGCTATAATACTCAGAAGGATAAATAAAGTATTAACGAGCTTATCTCACAATGTGTGCAAGAAGAAGATAGAATTAAGAGAGAAAGGATAGAAGGTGCTCATTTGACTACTAACTCTCGTGATAAGAAGAAAAGGAAATCTACGGGTGTTGTAGAAGGGACATCTCAACAGAATAAGAGAAAAAAATATGTTACTAAAAATCCGTGTGTTTTCTGCAAAAAGGAAAGTTACTTCAAGAAAGATTGTCCCAAATATGTCAAGTGGCGTGTAAAGAAGGGAAAACTTCTTACTTTGGTTTGTTATGAAGTTAATTTAGCTTTTGTATGTACAGATACTTGGAGGGTAGATTCTGATGCTACTACTCACATAAGTATATCAATGTAAGGTTGTCTGTGGAGCCAGCCGCCAAGTGATGCTGAAAGATTCATCTATGTGGACGATGGCAAAACATTTCTAGTTGAAGTTATTGAGATTTATTTGGATCTGAATCAGACTTTTTTTGTATTGTCATTTAGACGGAATTTAGTTTCTATTTCCAGCTTGGACAAATTTGGTTTTTCTTGTTCTTTTGGAAATAATAAAGTTAGTCTTTTTCAAGATTTCAAGTTTATTGGTATTGGTTCTTTAATTGATAACCAATATATGTTTGATTCTTTTGCTTCATTTAATAAGATCTTGTTATCTAATTCATGTGATACAAAATGGAAATTAAATGAGACTTCCGCTATGTTATTTCATAAACGTTTAGGTCAAATCTCTAAACATATAATTTAGAGACTTGTGTCAAAAAGAATTCTTGATTTCCTTGATTTAAGTAACTTTGATGTTTGTATGGAATGTATTAAGGAAAAACAGACAAACATAAGAAATTTAGGTGCCAACTGATGCTCAAACGTCTTAGAACTAATACATACAAACATTTGTGGTCCATTCTTTACGACTTCTTGGAATGGATAATAATATTTTATTACATTCATAGACGATTATTCAAGATATGGGTACCTATATTTAATTCATGGAAATTCTCAATCTTGGGACTTTTTCAAGTCTTTCAAAGCTGAAGTTGAACTTCAACTTGGAAAGAAAATTAAGTATGTCAAATCTAATCGTGGTGATGAATACTACGATAGATATGATGGATCAGGTGAGCAACTTCCAGGGTCCTTTTCCAAATACTCTAAGGAATATAAAATCGTTCTGTAATACACTATGCCAGAAAAACCTAGCATGAATGGTGTAGCAGAAAGACTAAATAGAACACTTAAAGATATGGTAAGAAGTATGATTAGTCATTCTTATTTACAGAATCTCTCTGGGGTGAGACATTAAAGATTGTAACATATATCCTCAATAAGGTACCTAGTAAACCAGTAGCTAAAACCCTTTATGAGCTGTGGACAGGAAAGAAGCCTAGTATTGGGCATCTTCACATCAGGGGTTGTCCAACTGAGGTTAGGCCATACAGGCCTAGCGAAAGAAAATTGGACTCAAGAACTATTGTCTACTATTTTGGTGGGTATTTTGAGTTCTCTTGGAGTTTCAAGTTTTATGATCCCACTTCTAGATCATTGTTTGAGACGGAAAATGCTAGACTCCTTGAGAATGTTGAGTTTAGAGAAAAAGATAACATAAAGAAAGTTATCTTTGAAGAGGAATTAATTTCTTTACTTAATGTGATTATAAATGACGTTCAGGCTTCAATTTTTCACTCCACTATTGAACCAATTATAGAATATGACAACATTGAAATCCCCATTGTTGAACATGAAGTTCAAGCTCAACAATTTCAAGAAGTGTCATTAAGGAGATCCACTATAGAAAGAATAAATGCAATTCCATATGATTATATTGTATTTCTTTAAGAACATCAGAATGATGTGGGCATAATGGAAGATGATCTAATCAACTTCCAACAAGCTTTACAAAGTTCTAACTCTCAAAAGTGGATAAATGTTATGGAAGAGGAAATAAAATCTATGAAAGACAATGCGTTTGGGAACTAATTGAATTTCCATCAGGAGTGAAACCTATAGGTTGTAAATGGATATTTAAAATCAAAAGGGATTTGCACGGTAATATGGAAAGATATAAGGTTCGTCTTGTTGCAAAGGGTTTCACTCAAAAGAAAGGCATGGATTACAAAGAGACTTTCTCTCTAGTTTCATCGAAAGACTCTTTTTAGGTAATCATGTCACTAGTAGCTCACTTTGATTTAGAGCTACACCAAAAGGATTTAAAAATCACGTTTCTCAATGGGAACATTGATAAGACAATTTATGTGGTGCAACCAAAAAACTTTGTGTCTGGTAATTCAAAGTCTATGGTGTGCAAATTGAAGAAATTCATCTATGGTTTTAAGCAAGCCTCTCGTCAATGGTATCATAAATTCCATGAAGTAATTACCTCCTTTCGTTTCAGGTGAATATAGTGGAAGATTGTGTATATCACAAATTCAATGGGCGTAAATCTATCTTTCTGGTGTTATATTCGATGATATACTCATAGCACTTAAGAATGTACGTTTATTGCATGACACTAAGAGGATTCTCAAAAATAATTTTGAGATGAAAAATCTTGAGGATATTTCTTTTGTATTAGGAATTGAAATACTGTGAGATCGTTCTCAAGGTATTTTGAGATTGTCATAAAAGAACTATATTGAAAAGATTTTGAGTAGATTTGGCATGAAAGATTGTGCACCAGGAGATACCCCGATTGCTAAAGGTGATAAATTTCATTTAAGTTGATGCCCTAAGACTATACGCGAGACTAAAGTGATGCAGAAGATTCCCTATGCATCGGGTGTTGGAAGTCTAATGTACGTGTCTAGATATTGCGTTCATAGTTGGAATGTTAGGCAGATATTTAAGCAACCCGGGGATGGATCATTGGAAAGTAGCCAAACGGGTTATGAGATATTTACAGAGAACAAAAGATTATATTCTCACTTTTCAAAGATCAAAATTTTTTTAGATCATTGAGTATTCTAATTTCGATTATACTAGATGTCTAGACACTTTGCGATCCACTTCAGGCTATATCTTCATGTTGACTGGGAAAAAGTGTTAAACAAACACTTATGGCTTCTTATATACCATGACTACGGAGTTTATAACATATTATGAGGCATCCAATCATGAAATATGATTACAAAATTCACTGGGTTACGGATAATGGTCGGCATAAAAAGACTACTAAAATTGTGACAATAAGTCAACAATGATGTATTTTAACAACAATAGAAGCAATACGAAGTCAAAACATGTAGACGTGATGTTTCTGGTTGTAAAGAAAAAGTTCGAAATGATCAAATTTCGATAGAACACACAGGAACAAACTCTATGGTAGCAGATCCATTGACTAAAGGTTTATTATAAGACCCTAACACTAAAACTAAAGTTAAATAGAGAAGAAAAATATTAAGTAAGGATATTGGAACAAAGGGAGGAAAACATCAAAATTTTCCAAAAAGGTGACCAAGGGTCCAAACGCCTAGGAAAGGCTTAAGATATGTTGGACGCAAGAAGGAATGAAGGATGGAAGCAAGAAAACTTGGAAAAAAATGGCTAGGGGTTGCATACAACCAAGCAAAGGCATACAAGAGCCATGCGAACAGGGCAGTAAGCATGCGTCGAGTGAACATGCTAGGCGCGCCAGCCATGCGTCAAGGCCAAACACACAGGCCATGTGCCAAGTGCGCAGGCCATGCGGTGAGGACAAGCGCAGACCGTGCGTCAAGCGCAGCCTATGCGTCGATGGTGTATGCCGAGCGCGCAGCCCATGCGTCGATGAGCGCCTGCCTATACATCGAACGAACAAGCGAGCGAGCCATCTTATGCGCTGCCGGGCAACCATGCATTGATACGCCAGGCCAAGCGCACGCCCACACGGCCGAGAGTGCCTATGCGGCCGAGCGTGCGCCTTGGGTCTGTCTCTTATACACATCTAGATGTGTATAAGAGACAGGGCCGAGAGTGCCTATGCGGTCGAGCATGCCATGCGGCCAACCATGCAAGTGCCTAGGTAGCACACCATGCGTCGATGGTCAGCATCATGCATTCATGCCTGGTAGGCCGAGCAAGCACACCTAGCAAGCCATGCGTCGAGGGTGAGTGGCCACCCTGTGTTGGTGATGACCAACTCATGTGTTGGCTAGGTTGGACTTTGATGAAGGAAAGGTGAGTTGCTATGTGTTAAGGATAGAAGGTGAGGCTAATTGATGGAAAACTTCAAGGGAGAATGCCAAGAGTATACGAATATAAGACTTGTACAATTTAAGTAGTGAAATATGTGAGGTATTTAGGTGATTTAGGTGACAAAAGGAAGATCACATAAAATCCAAGTAGGAGGTGGCTAAAGGAGATTTCATGCAATTCACTCAAGCATGAGGTGGGTGAAGGAGATTTCATGCAACAAAAGGAATTTTGGCTGGTAAGCTGAAAGGAGAACAACTCAAGGCTAGGCTAAGGATAGGCTAGGTAGACTGAATGTTGGCAACTCCAAAAGGAGACAAATGGGAGTTGTATTGTCAACATAGGGTGAGTTTGAAATGACTATAAATAGAGGAGTTGGCAAAGGAAATTTATTCGTACCAGCATCTAAATCGTGTGTTGAGAGCATATTTAGAGAGTGACGTTTGAGTTATTAGGCTGATTGGAGATCAAAAGAAATGAGGTTACGTTGGTGAGGCATTGAGGCAGCCAGACGTACAGCCAGCCCAAGGCAGCCGGACACATAGCCAGCCCATGCCTTGCGTGCACGCAGCGCTGTGGCCATCCATTCGTCCGCGCGCACATTGCTCAACGCATCTCGTGTGCCAGCCCAACGCAGCTGCCTTCCCCGTGTGGTGCATCAGGCTCAGTGCAACACACACCCAGCGCACGCCCAAATGTGCCAGCCCTTGTGCAGCACAATACGCCCACTCTGTCTACTGCCCAACGCCTAGTTGCCTATCTCGGTCCAAATAACCTCTAAAGAGGCTAACTTTGGTATTTTGGCTAATTTTGAGTAGGGTAAGCTGATGTTTTCAATATATAATGATATTTTGGCTAAGTTTGACACTATTTATTGATATAATAAGTATTAATTGAAGAATTTCCATTGATATGGAGGAATTCTCAAAAAGGTAGTTGAAAGTGATTTTAGTGGAAAAAATTGTTGACAGTGAGTGTTTACTTAGCTTTATGCTTTGATATGTGAATAAATTCATATGTAAGTGCAAAATACATGCTTATGATGTTATGATGATTGCCATGATATTGTTTGTGAAATTGCTATGGAAACTGAGATTATACCCAGATTACATAGTTAGCATGCTTAACAAAAGGTGCTTGATGGGAAAATATAGTTGGCCTCGGTCGACGAAAAATAATAGTCAGTGACGACCGGTGAGAAATATAGTCAAGTACCTAAGTATGACTAGCGGGATAAAGAATTGTCAGTGTGCACATTGGCAGGAAAAGTAGATTATAGGAAAGTTTCCATAAAAAGTTATGATGATTGATAATGTGTCCATGATATGAGCATGCCACGTATAACATGGGACTAGAGGATGTTGATTGGATAAATATATACATGATCATGCATAAATTATACTGAAATTATGATTATGTGATTGATTTCCCAAAAATATGATTTGCAAAGTGATTATTATTTTAAAAGAACCACTCACTAGGCTTAGTAGCTCACACTCTTCCAAATGTTTTCTTATATCCCCCCAGGTAGCAAAGCGGAGTGTTCAAGGAGGAGTTTGCTAACCACCATCACACCAGGACTTAGTAAATTCTCAGGGCACAGCCTGGATCATGTAATAAATAATATAGGAAATTAAACTATGTGTATGAAAGATAGATAGAGTGTTGTAAACATGTTGAAATCCTTAATAGATATGGGGGAATGTTAAATTTAAATGTTGTCTTGGAATACTACTGGTTTACTCTCACGCTCCCTTCCCGGTCTTGGGGGTTAAGGCTAGGGAAGGGGTGTGACATTTACCACTTAAAGTTTTTCATGAGCATGTTGCTCACATGGGTGTTAATCACTTTTTTGATTCCATGGTTTAGTGGGAGTTTGTTATTGAAGATGTTCTTTGACCCTATTTTGTTTATTTTCTATAGAATAAAGTTAATGGTTTATGTTTTATTATCTGAACTTGTTTATCATGCTGTGGTTTAGCATAAAGTTTTTAAGAACGATCTCACTAAGGAATTTCGACCATTTGAAAACAGGCATGATCTAGATCACTTTGCATGTAGTTTCCATGCTCTCCATCCATACTTGATCTATGTCATTGAATGTATTGGAATTGGTGATCAAGAAAAGTTTTGTTATAAGGGTAGTGACGAAAGCCATCTTGGTTTTGTGCTAATACAGGAGATGGACCAGATTGAACTAAAGGGGAATTCTATTATTGAAATAACTTGTTTATGCGCGCTTAAGATTTATGTGATTTAATTATATCAGGTACACAGACATAGCCTAAGTGGGAGATTTTTAGACATATTTATAATATGTATAATTAAATTATGGATTATGCATGTGGATTAATATTTTATCACATTAAATTATTTTAATAGATTGGGTCATATTATATGATCTAATTAATTAAGGCCCTATATTCCTAATTGAACATAAATTTAATGGGTAGAAGCTCATTCCTAATTAATTAGAGGTTAATGAGAATCCTAATTGAACTAGTATATAAAGAGACTTTAGGGCTATAGTGCCCAATATATACCAACACAATAAACACCCAAATCTTTCTTAAATCTCATATAGAGAGAGATTCCACTAAGGGTATTCGGAGTTTTAATTGAGAAAGACTTATCTTAAAGTCATCGTCATCTTTTAGGTATCATTAATCTCTATGGAATCCAATATGTTATTTATTATTGATCATTTCATACGGTTAATGTATTTAAATCTAAAGTATTTAGACTAACATGGACTATATATGTCCAAATGCTTTCACCCAAATTTCTTCCAATCATTATGATTTTGACATTTAATTTACACATGTTTTCTCGTGTTTATTATGTTTTTTAATTCACCTAATCCCCTAATTAAAGCTGAAATTATAATAATTGTCCATGAGACAATTGATTAATTAATTAATTAATACACAAAATCACAAAACTTCCTGACCAAAAAGTTGTATAAATCTCTCTCTAGAACCACGATGAGAAAGAGACAAATTCCACCTTTCTAGTTTTATGGCCAACTCATTTCCTCTAGAAAAGCTATTCAGGGGATTTAAAAAAAAAAAAAAAATCTATACAAAATCGTAAATTTTTATAGAGATTGATAGAAAATTTTCAGTATCTATAATATTTTTTTTTTGTTATTTTTATAAATAATTTGATATTTTTTTATCTATAAAAATTTTCCTAAATTGTATCTGCATGTATATTTAATTAAAACTCTTATTTTGTATGCCAAAAATGTCACAAATTACCTCTCCATGCTATCATTTTGTGGACTTTTTGGTTGATTTTAATGTTACTTTCTAAATTTTGATTCCATTATTGGGAAAAAATATTCCCCTTTGTGTGTAACATATATGTGTTAATAAAGTCACTTCAATCAATTTGTTGATCATAAAGTAAGAAAAAATAATTAAAAAAATCACCGATTATGTTAGTCTCAATAATCTGTTTCATGTGTATGACTTAAAAAATAGTGACATAAATACTGATTTAGGTCTATTTACTAATAATTTGATTTTTGAATTTTGAAAATTAAGTTTATTTTTTTTTATTTTTTATAATGATTTACATTTTTTTAATAAAATTGTTGAATTCTTAATCAAATGTCAAAAACAATGACAAGTTTTTAAACAAATTCCTTTTTTTGATTTCAAAGTTTGGCTTGATTGTTTAAAACACTGGTAAAAAGCAACTAGCAATGCAAGAGAATTTAGAGGTAGAAGGATTTTTTATAGACTTGATTTTAAAAAATTAAAAACTAAAAACCAAATTGTTTTATCAAACGGTGTCTTAATTTTTTGTTTTTTATTTTTAAAAATTATACTTAATTTTCATGATTTGTTTACAATAATTCTCATAAGAAAACATTTGAATCTCTAGTCAAATATTAAAAATAGATATTACTTTTTCTTTTTACTCTATTTAATAATTTTTTGACTTTTATTTTTAGATTTTGAAAATTAAGCTTACAAAAACACTAGTTTTTATACTGAGATTCTTTTGATCTATTACTTAACCAAAAAAAAAATCTAAAATATTTTTTTTTTAATTTATAAAATTATTGAAAAGATATTGCGAGGAAATGATAAAAAAAATTTAGATTAAAAGATAATTTTCAAAACTTAGCTTAGATTTTATTGTAAGTTCTATTTAAAGAAAATGATAACAAATCCGCAGTTTTCATATTTTGTGAGAGGTAATAATTGAAAAAAAAAAAAAAAAAAGGGTAATGTGAACACATTGAATGAATATTATTTAGTGTCTGTAAAAATAGAGCAAAAATAAAGAAATAAAAAATAGAATTAATAATCAATGAATGGCGATGGCGCATTGGGGACCGTTGAGATGGTGATAAAAATATGCACGTGGATGAGATCGGATTGGGTCCTATCGGGGAAAGCTTCGCGGCGGTGGCGCCGGAGCAGAGCAGTGCTGGATTAGCGGCGGTCCGGCGGCGGAGGTAGCGGTGGTGGGGTAGACACTTTACAGAGAGAGACAGAGGGAAGAGGGAAAGGGAGTAAACAGTAAATGTCGGCAGTGTCAGGTGACTGCACGTGCCTCTCAGGTGACGGGAAATAGAGATGACTGGTAAACTGGCTATTGCCGGTTTCCTTGATGTTTCAATCAGACAAACTCAGTTTCCCAAGAGTGGAAAGATGCCACCCGGATTCTCACTTCACCTTTTTGTTTTATATTTTCAAGATTTGCGGCTCACTGATTTTCTACATTATTTTTTTTTTTAATTTTTTTTATTATTATTATTTTCCTTTGACAATCTTTTGACTCTCTTTCTCTCTCCTTAATTATTTTTAATATTAAAATATTATTTTAGGCTGACTACTTTCCATATTTTTAAATGACTAATTTTATCAAAATGTGAATATGTTATAAAAAAAATTAGTATGAGAATGTTAATAAATAATAGAAACAATTATAAAAGAATGCACACACATTTGTTTTTCGTAAAAATGAAAAAAAAAAAAAAGTTCAAACCTACATATAAAAGATGTAAAATATCGTAAATATCCTCACTATGACATACATTTGATATACTACTATATATATTTGATACACTTGATGATATACTTGATAATTATGTACTTGACTGTTATATTTTATGTACTTGTCAATCATGTACTCGTTTCTACTACTGATAAATGTGATACATTTGATTAATGTACCTCTGATAAATTTGATACACTTGACTAATATACTTGATGTATTGGATAATAATACACTTGATTGATATATAGTTGATAAATTTGTCAATTATGCACTTGTTCATATTGCGGATAAACTTGATACACTTGAATGATATACTTGATAATGATACACTATACAAATATATTGCTAACAAACTTGATAATGATACAGTCTTTTATACTGATATATTGTTGATAAACTTGATAATGATGCACTCATTTATAATTTGATGCACTTAGTTGATATACTATTTTATAAAGATTAAAAAAAAAAAGTCACCCAAATTTCGTTTCTTCGCACGTAACAGACCTCTCATCCCTCAACTTCTCTCTCGCCAATCATTGTGCTATCCATACCATTCATTATTACCCACCACTCCGCCTCCCCTGTTGTAACCTTGCTGCATATCCGGTCCCTCGCCGCTGCGTGAATCACCGTCAATAAGGCTCATCTCATTTGTCTCTCTCCATTGTTCTCTCTCTCTTATCGTCAAGGAAGGAACAAAAGGAGTTTGTTAAAAGGATAGAACTTGAGTACAAAACAACAAAACATCCAATTTTTTTGAATTTTACCATATTTGCAAATTTCTAAAAATTAAAGACATGCTTCCAATTATACATTTTAAATTGGGCCTTTTTAAATATGAAAAATATTTATACTTTATAACAAAAAAAATTCTAAAAAGAATTACTTTTGAAATTTTTTGTTATGAAGTGTAAATATTTTTAGCTTTTAAATTTGCCATCCATCGTGAATTCCCTTATATTTTTGTTCCTAAGTTTTCGGTTTCTTTTTTAATTTTTGTTCCTGATGTTAGTGATATTAATGTAATTGTACGAGAATCGAATTTTTAAAATGTCAATATATACTAATTTCGTTTTTATTTATTTAACAAAAAGACAGGATGAAGGAAATTTCCTAAAAGGCCTAGATTTCGTTTTTTTTTTTTTTTTTTTTTTTACTTTCCCCCCTTCTTTCTTCCTTTTTTTTCCCTTGAACGAATAATTGATCTAATTTCCATTGATTTTAGCCATTGTGGGCTTCTATCGTGGGACCATTAATATAGGATTGGTAACGAAGCAGAGGTGGAATTGGGATGCACTCCCTATTCTCTGTCTCTTATACACATCTAGATGTGTATAAGAGACAGTCCAATAACCTTCCAATCTCCGTCATGTCTCTGGTTTGGGGATCCGTTTTGGGTCTTCGATTTGATCACATCCCCAATCAAATCGAGGATTTTCCATCTTATCGAGGTGGGGATCCAACCCCACGAAATTTTTTGCGAATCCTACATTAGTTGTACCCATCAAGATAAAAGGGAAGATAAAAAATAATAGTGTACTTTTAAGATTTTCTATAGGACATATTAGGTCAATATTTAAACGGTCAAACACCAAGTTGAATAGTTAAAAAATTCATATTTATTACTCATACATAGATATGGATTTTTATTACATTTATATTTATATATATATATAATAGAAATTTTCACATATAGAAAAAAATGTCAAATTATTTATAGAAATAATAAAAAAAATATTGATAAACATTGATAGACTTCTATTAACTTTTATCAGTTTCGATCATTGATAAACATTAATAGACTTCTATCAGCCTCTATCAAAGAAGATTAAATTTTGTTATTTTATGTAAATAATTTTTCTTATTTTTCTAATTTTGAAAATCCCTCAATATAAAATGATTACACGCAAATAGTAAATTATAAATATAGTTTAAGTAAATAAACTTTTGATAACAATAAGCCCACGTTTACATTGGTTGAAAGGTAATTCATCAATGATAATGTAAAAAGTGGGCTTCAATTGATTACTTTTATTATTGTTTACTTACTTTCTATAATCATAACGAGATGCGCAGCCCGCCTTGAAATTTGTAGTCAAATTGTGTAATCTAATTAAGAAATGAAAGGTGCTCAATTTGATCGTAGTTAAAAGTTATGTGTGACCCACTACGTTTATTGTTACCGTTATCGTTACCGTTATAAATCTTGTTACTATAACAATATGAAAATTATAAATTTTTTACGTTTATTGTTACGTAATTGCAACTCAACTAATAAAACCACACAAATCTTTGATCAAGAGTTCAACGAAGAAGATCCTCTAAACATGTTGAAAAAAGAGCAAACTTTTGGATAGTAATATCGAGTTTAAATGATTTTTTAAGAATAGTAAATTATATTTATTTAGATGTAAAAATTAAAGTATTTGATGCTGTCACATTAACTATACATAATTATTAATGTTATTAAATGAAAAACACAAAAATGCATCATCCCAAAATGTTTACTTATTCTATATAAAACATTCCATAAAAGGACAAAGAAAAACCAAAGATAAATAATATTGTGCTTAAGAGTTTACTTTCTTTTGAAATCCAGAGTCTAATCCACCAAAATTACACATATTGCAAAAAGCAAAAGATGTAAAAGCACCTTTTTAGCATACAAAAAAATTAGTGAAACAAAATAATAAGAACTAGAATAAGTTCTTATTTAATGTAGTGTGACATCATTAATAATCCAAAAATATATATTTCTTTCTTTATCATTTAAAAAGAAAGTATTATAATAATAATGTTCATGAATTGCAAAAGGGCTCAATAATTCTCCAAAAAGTTTGATAAATGAAAGAAGTGATGATGATTCCATTTTATACTCTCTCCCCTCCACATTCAACACATGCATGTTAAATAAAAGGCTAAAGCTCTATGGAATATTTTAATAGTGAAAATGCATTAAGATAATATCAAAACCCATTTTAGCCAACTTGACATAAAAGTACCATAAATCTTTTTATGTCTATGATCTAGATTGCAAACTAAATTCTAAACCTTACTTTTTTTTTACACAAAAAAAAAAAAAAAAAAAAAAAAACTTTACAAAATAGAATATTAAAGTAAAATAAATAAAATAGTTGATACATACTTGACAATATTTCTTTTTCATGGATGAGGAGAGTTTGTTAACTTATTTCATTTGATTTACACAAGAAAGAGTGAAGCTTTATTAAGAAGTACAAAACCGAAGAAGCTACAAAAATTTGAGTGTATGAAATATAACTTGACACCAATCACGATGAAAAATGCGAGAACCACACAAATGACAACAATTTTAAATAACCACAACATGTCAATTTACAATTTTGTTCGTCTATATGAGAACATATCAAAGATGCAATGAATGAAACGACCTAAATATCTTCTAAATAATGAACAATTTCAAGGTAGGTAGTTCCTTTTGGTTAAACATAGCCACAAGAGAGATAGATTCCAATTGAATGTAAAAAGGAAGATAGCCTCAAATTTTGAAATGATTTTAGTCAACTTTTTCAAAGTATTAAATTTTATTATGATCAATAAACATTTTTGATATTGTATATATTAAAAAGTGGAACCAAATTTTGGAGGGGCCATATTTGTGGCAATTATGTTTAGAATTTCCAAAAGGTAAAATAAAAGAAGAAAAATAAAATGGCAATACATTACAAACTTAACTTTTAAAAAACATGATAATGTAGTGGGCCATTGTACCTTTTTATATTTCCAATATTCCTACACAATAAATCCTTTTGCTTTTTGGATGAACCTTTCTAGTTCATGGTCAAGTTTAATCACCTTCTTTTTTAATCTTAAATTTATGTTTCCAAAGCTCAACTTTTTCTTTCTTTGGACAAGTTCTTGATCATGTTTGTTTAAGAAAATATGTATCTTCGCTATCGTTGTGTAAATATAAAAGACTTTACGATCTTTATAAGATATATTAGTTGTTTTTATCCTAACTAATTGAATTTGAGATCGAACAGTTATCTAATATCAATTGTTTTAACAACAATTTGCCAAGTGTCAAGCTCTTCTTCTCTTAAAATGTTTGAATTTCTTTTTGATTTAGGGGTGTATTCAAGTATAGCTCAGTATGAGTTATGTACAACATTCATTTACTTTAGGTCAAAAATGAATTTTGCTCCCTAAACTTCTATAAAAATAACGATTTAGTTCTCGTAATTTCGAAATTGTAATAATTTAGTCCTTAAACTATAGTATGTAATAATTTAATCTCTATACTTTCAAATAATTTGTAATAATTTAGTCTTTATCATAAAACTTAATTGTTAATAACTTATAAGTCTCTATAATTTAACTTTGGATGAGTTTATGAATGTGGACGTAAGAAATCTCATTAAATCTTATTAATATTTTTAAAAAAGAAATTAAATGATTAAACAACCTAAAGTTCATAGATTAAAATGTTACTATAATGAAACTAACCTCCATTTAATAAAGGAATAAAAGTAACGAATTTAAAATAGGAATTTAGGATATTGATTGTGAGGAATTTCATGCCGACGAAGTGAAAATTGGAAGTAGGTTTGCGGTCCCCCCATCGGCTCAGCCGTCACTTTCTGGCCACTTTTTTTTTTTTTTTTTTTTTTTTTTTTTTTTAATATTACTTTTTTTTAGGGAAAAAAATGTAAGACGGCTATATGATTTAAACTTTCAACCTCTCAATCATTTTTGTTTATCAATCATGTCATCCTTTTCTTGTTTTTATTATTTTTATTATTAAATTATAATTTTCTTCTTTATATTTTAATAATGTCTAATAAGTCTTTCTACTTAAATACACATTTGAATAGGTTTTTTCACTTTTCATTCATTTTAGTTGAATAGAATGAATTTTTAATTTTTAATTTTATGTCTAATAGATTTTTAATTATTTTATGCAAGATTTTAGCTTGGAGGGGCCTCTTCACCTTGAGATTGGGGGCAATTGTTGACTCTTGCGACTCGACAAGTTGACGTAGTAGCCAAGGTTTATCTTCCTAACTTTTTTATATTGAGTAATTCGATTGACATCTTCATATCGTCCTACACAATCAACTTTTGTTGTAATAAGTTCAATTTATCTATAAAAGATTCTATTAGACACAACATTGAAAATTTGGAACCTATTAAATACTTTTTTGAAAACTCAAGGACTTACCAAAACAACTTTGAAATTTCAATGAGTATTAAACTTTAAATTTATAGTCAATGAATGACTGAACTTTTTAATATATCATAGATTTATATCGGGTATAATTGAACATTTAAAGACTTATTAAATACATAAGTACTAATCCACACCAAATTAACACTACAAAAAATTAGACCTTTGATGTCGGTTGAAATAAATAGGCATGTACGTACAATGCCGGTTTTGAAAAAAGAAAAAAAAAATTAGATTTTTAATGTCGATTTTAAACTGACATTATAGATCCAGTTTAATGAGGCTACAATATCGGTTTAAAATCGGCATTATAGGTGACCCACTTTTTTAATTTCAAACAATTTTTAAATCTTAATTTTTTTCCCTCCCTCCCCATTTTCATTTTCCTTCTCAAATTGTAGTAGAAAAGGATAAATAAAAAACTTCAAACCCTAATTCTTTTTTCGTCCATCTCTCTCCCACTTCTCCTTCCCTCTCATTCTCTCCATCCTTCACCGCCCAAGTTTTCTCTTGTTGTTTCACTGGTTCGTTCACCATTCAGAGTCGTTGACTCGACTCAGCAATACAGCTTCATTGTTAGTTCGTTCAGTATAGCTTCGATGAACTTCCAACGCCGTTCCAGCCATAGCTCCACCGCTCAATTGGATTTACAGCGTTGTTCCAGCCATGATCTCGTCGTTCTAGCTCACAATCTTGCCATTCCAGCCACGGTCTTGCCATTCCAGTCATAATCTCGCGATCATTTCATCAATCATTCAGATCTGAACAAATTTAGTTAGATTGTTCAAATTTGAGTTGAAGCCTCTTAAATCTACCCTCATTTGTTTTATTCAAGTCATTTGTTTGCTTCAAAGGTAAAATTCGTCTTCTTCTGAAGAGCTTTTGATTTTGGTATCTCAAAAACCCTAAATTCGTTTCCATATTTTCTTCTTTTTTTCCCTAATTGAACCAGATTCATTCATTGCTCCACATTACTGAAGGAAATCGAATCCGAGATTTCCATGACCAGAGGAAAATAGATCATTCCAAATTACAATCATATATGAACATTACAAATTACAATCGTAAACTCAAACAAACAGTTATGCAATTGTTACAGAAATTACAGCATGAAACAACAACTAAACAAAGAGAAAAGCTACGAAACATTTGTCGACTTATCTCTACGTTCCTTGCTCACAAACGCTCGAACACAGCAACCTCGAACGCTCGAACAACACGACCGCAACACTGCATGAATACTTCGTGCTTGAACTCAACGATCACCTTGGTCACGAACTCCTCAGCAACAAGAACGGCCTCCACAGAACCTCGACGGTGTCGAGTTGAGTATGACACCACCAAGAAGGGTACCTTGGTATTCTCGGTGTGAGAATCCAGAGGGTGGGCTCTATTTGACTTGGATTGAGGTAGAAGAAGGAGGAGACAACAATTGTGTACACGATTGGGCAAGTGGAAGATGGCTGAAACCTATCTATAGGTCTATGCCCAATCGTTTAGCAAAAGCTAAGCAATCGTTTAGCTCATCGCTTAGTTCCATGTCTGTCGCTTATAAAACACTACACGATCGTTTAGTTCGTTCAAGCTTCACCTAGTAAATCCATATGTACTTGACAAGCTCCGTGAGATCCTTTTTTTCGAGAGAGAAATCTTAAATCATTTTTTTGGAAATTTTTTTTCAAAAGTCACTAAAATTAGGAAAACAATTTTCTTTTTATCTCACAGTTACCATGAACCACCAATAACCTCCCATTCAATTGGTTATTAGAGAAAAAGATTAATTATCCAATATTAATATTATTATAACATATAGTTTTAATATTTCATCAGATGAAACATATAAACCATAGTTCTTTTTTTTATTCCATGGTACTGAATGTAAATCTCATTTACATCAATCCTTCATTAGATATGTCTCATACACCAAACCGATTATATCATTTATAATCAAAATACCTCTTGTCAATTTGAACATTTCAAATCAACACCAAGAGCTAATCTTCAACTGAATTCATTGAGCTACCAAGAGGACCTTATGAACCTGTAGCTTGAAGCTCCAACGGTACGTGAATAACTGACTAAACTCTTCAGTCACGAGATCCACCATCCGTTAACTGCCAGACACTTCACTAAAAACTGACAGTTGAACTCTCCTTACTACAGATATATTATGTGTCCATCTTAACCAATCAGCAGTGCAACATCCCTTCACAGATCGCTCATAAGTACAACTGAGCCAATAACTGTTATGCCTCTGTAGTTACATCTAACTCCTTAAGTACCATTGATCCCTCTAATGAACATAAGTCATAGTCCTACTATGACTGAGTCATCTCTTCCAAAGAGAAGTTGTGGCCACTATGTTCAAGTCCCGGAATCAGCCCTTAAGGGATCAATCTCTCTACTTAACCCTGTTTCGGGAAAGGAATGAATTCCATCTTGTGTATTGAGTTCCCAACTCCCAGATCAGACAGGTCCCCAAAAAGGTAGGCATGTTGAGTTGGAAATCTAGCCACTCTCACCCATACTAATCAAAGGATTGTCCTCAAAGGCAAGAGTTCCCAAAACACTCAGGATTTAGGTCGTGTCACCTATGGTCGTTTAGGCGGGGAATGGGGGAAAAATTCCCCGTGAGCTAAACAAGGACGAGGATGGAGAATGCATTCCCGTCCTCGGCTCCAGCCCGGCCCTGCCCCGTTCTCTGTCCCCGCCCCAATTAGTTTTTACATATTTATTTAGTATAGTTATCTAATGATATGTTATTATTATTATTATATAAATATTACATTTAAATTTCAAGTTTGATTATTTATTGGGAAAGATAATGAATATTTTTAAATTGAATATTTAAATTTAGATTATATATGTGAATAATTTGATTTATATTTATTTCTTTCTACTAACAAATATTAATTAGCTTTTTTAGGNTCTCGTGGTCCAGGTCTTATACAAACTCTTTGTATAGGACACCCCCGCTCGCACGTCTCTACATGAATGGTCAGGATCTACCATCTGTAGTAGTTTACAACACTTGCAAAGCTCTACAAAGCGGGTTGTATCCGTAGTGTCCAGGATCAGGTATCACACCTTAATCCTTATACTACAGACCTATTTAGGTTATCACTTAAGACATGATCCACTTATATATCACATATATATGCTTAAGTTCACATAAGATAACCAAGGAACTTTGTTTATTGGATATGAGTAAATACCAGAATTAAATAACAATTATTTTATTCATCAAACAATATGTATCTTTACAAAAAAACGAGACTCCCGGAGAATTAATACACCAATCCCAACAGTTACATTCTTTGATCCCCCCCCCTCCCCCCTCTTATTTCTCTCATATCTCTACTTTCAATGATGTCAAAGAAGAAGAGTGGAATAGTGTCGGTTTATTTGAGTGTGTATGATTTGACGCCGATCAATTGTTATGCATATTGACTCGAGGTTTACCATTCCGATGTGCAAGGTTTGACAATTTATGGCATTTTTTCTTTATATGTTTTTGTTCTTCCCTTTTTGGAATGGTTTTAATAGAGATGATGAGGATTTAAATGCTTCTTTCCATATCGACCAAAGGTTTTTTTTTTTTTTTAAAAAAAAAAAATCTTGATTCTCCATTGAGTTTTTCTTTAGATCTGAGGTTGAATTCGTTCTATTTTTTTGCTGAAATTTGTGATACTTGAGAAATTGGAGGAATATAGAGGGGTTTTTATAGGTGTGTTGTGAAGTTTTCTGGTTTTGGTTGTGTATTTATCTCTATGAAAGATGATTATGTAATTCCAGCTCGATAATAAATGATCTGTGGAAAATTTTTAAGGTCCTGCATATGTTTTTGCCTCTAATTGTTTGTTTATATGATTTTCTATTGACCTTAATCTATATAGTTTGTGTTTGACCTTTTTAAGAATTTTTTTATTGATGAATTCAGCAGTTAATAATGTTTTTATGTGATTAAAATCTAAAAGAAATCTTGTGTCCATCCGTCATCACATCAAGTTTGTCATATGCTCACCTCCATTACAATTTTCAAGTGTTGAAGTAAGGAATGTGCACCAAATTTCTGATCCAAGAAGTGTAGATTCTCTCCCTTTCTTTTATGCTAACTACTGATCGATTTAATGAATTTTCCTGTTTAATGTCTTGAATTTTTTGGTGCAATAATTTTTGTTGCATGAATTTAAGGGACTCTGTCTTGTTTTAATACCATATAAATGGTACCTTCATGGAATTTTGCAGCTTACTATGTTGTGGCAAAAAAATCTCTCAGTAAGCAGATATCTATAACCTTATTTGAACAGATGAAAGCCGACTTTAGAAAAAGATATGGAGGCGGTAAATCCGATACTGCTATTATGAAAAGTCTCAATAAGGACTTTGGTAAATTCAAACACGAAATTTTTTTTATTTTGATTGCGTTCGGGTGTATTTGCCTTAGTGCGGTATCAGGAGGCATATTCTTGCTCATATTTTGCAGGCCAATTATGAAAGAGTGCATGAAATATATCATTGAGCATACAGAAGAGATCGGAAAGTTGATCAAAGTGAAGACTCAAGTATCAGAAGTTAAGAGTATAATGTTGGAGAATTGTTACAAGGTAAAAATACATCAACATGGGGTTTGAAACGTTGCGAATTTGTTTGTATTTGCATCGATCTAATCGTTGCCATATGATGTTTACCATTATCATCTTGTTCTATAAAATTGGTGATCACTTCGAGTTGGCCTAGTCGATAGAGAGTCGTAAAGTCAAGTTTAAGGTGCATGTTTGTGGCATACCTTTATTCTTGGAAGTTTGAACAAATTTTGATTATGTATTACGATATGAACTACTTACAATTTTGGAAAACTAGGCAACCAACTGTGGAAATCAAAGTTGAAGAATATTCGAACTCAGATGAAGGATTTTCTCTTGAGTGAAAGAGGCTTATTTTGCTTGTGCTTGTACTTAACATTTATTAGAATTTCAACATGAATGTTTATAGTTTCACAATATGGAAGTGAGTGACTTACCTAGTTATATGTAGGAAAAATGAAGTTTTATCGTGGAGACCTATAATTCATGTGAATTTGATGGGTTTTGACATTGAAAGGTTTTCACCTTTGACTGGTTAGGTATATTATAGACATCCTCCTTCTTCTTAGTGAAAATTTTGCACTCAATGTATCTTCTCTTTTATACATAATCTATTCATTAGTCATTTCCATTAAAGTATTGAATAAGCTTCAACAATTGAACTTATTTTATAAAGTATTTGAATCAAACTTATTGGTTTTGAAATATTAGGGGCCTTCATAACCATTATTTACTTCAAGATGGCAAATCATTAGAATATGAAATCTGGCTTTAGTTAGTTATGTTTAATTTTAATGCTTCAAAAAGCGAGTTAGTTGATATTGATCGAATGGATACGATGAAATTTTTTATATAAACTTCTCCATTGATTTTATGTAATGGATACTGATGTAAGATTACGTCTAATTGGACACCAACCAATAAGGCTTCAGGTTCTTTTTGATAAGTTTCAGCGAGATAATGACTCTAAATTTCTTTTCGAACTTCAAGTCCTTTAGATTTGTCTCTAATGCTTGGAAGCTTGTATCCGTAGTTTTGAAATAGATTCGAAATCGTTTGAACACTTTTCAGCAAGAGCCCAAGCCTCATTTGGTGAGTTTTAGGTTGAAGGACTCCATTTAAAGCTATCTCGATTAAATTTAGATGTTGTAAATTAGCTTTTAACTCTTGGCAATGGAAGAATCAATCTCTGAGTTCATTACTCAAGTTTTCAACCCTTGTCAAGTTAGTTATAGCTCAATCTGTGAACTTTTCCCCTCTACTTTTTTTTTTCTTTAGTAGTAATTGTACATAGAATGTATACTTTAGTTATTTTGTTCTTGTTTTTGTTGGAAAGAATTCGACCTATAACTTTGGTATGACTAAATTCAATTGTGTGATTATTTTAATTTTGTTCTTTTTTTTATGTATCTATATGACCCTTCAAAGTATATAATTAGATTTTATTTTGTGCATGTATAGGTAAAAGAGAAATATTGTTATTTCAAATTAAAAAGGGATATTATTGGTTTGTATGAGCATAAGCAAACAGAATATACTTTTTTATTTTTTCAATAACAAAACGATGATAGACATGTGATATCGGACAATTAATAACAAAAAGGAGGTGAAAAACCGACATTGAAGATAATGTTCAATATCGGTTGAAACCGATATTGAAAATAATATTCAATGTCAGTTAAAAACTGACATTGAAGATAGCTGGCATTGAAATCTTGGTCATCTATAATGTCGATTTAAAACGACATTAAAGTCCTTTTATAACACGCGTTGGAGTTAGCATGCAATTAGCGGAGGAAATCAGGATCATTAAGAACTCTAATTCATCAATTTTAGCATCTAAATAAGCATGTTCATAAAATGAAAAGAGAGTTTTAGATACCTTTGAAGACTTCAAAAATCCTTCAAATTGAGCTTGAATCTTCTCAGCCAATCGTTGTAGACCACCACTTGATTTTTCCTACTATTCTCTAGGACATTAGATTGGATTGTGGGATCCAAAATGAATAAGAATTTAGGAAATTTTGAGAGGAGAAAAATGAATTTGGTAATTTTTTTGTCAAGAACCCTTTTGCTTCCCTAATTCAGCAAAATTCAGCTGCATGTCCACAAATCTCAGCACTAAAGCTGAGCTTTTGTTTCGCTTTAGTCATGCAATCACATTGCATTTCAAGTTGACACATCAAAGGCATAAAAGCAAGTGGAATTTGGAGTGGAATTTAAGTGTTTAATTTGAGATAAATCCACTAAGTGGATTTTCTTACAATTTTAAATTAAATTCAAAATTCAATTTATGAATTTTGAAAACTTAATTTCAAAATTATAATTATATATATTAATTCATTAATTAATATAATATATAATTTCATTAATTTGAAATAAAATCAATTCATATAATTAATTAAACTATTTAATTAATCAAAATTAATTTAATATCAAATATTAAATTAATTAAACACCGATTCCAAGAACATAAATCTTTATTTATGTATTTAATATTTAAATCAAATTTAAATATTATCCAATTCTCCAATTCTGTTTAATTCAATAATTAAATATGTACTTATATTGTGTATAATTACAAATTCTCTTAAAACAAATTTGAATACTTCAAATTTACTCATCACTCTATTTTAAGGTTTAATCCGTTTGTGAGCTAGTAGAGGGACCTAATGGACCCACAGATCATTGGCTCCGACGATCCGAGATGAATTGGCTAAACTCTTTAAATTGAATTAATCAACATTCGTTAACTACCGGGTCACTCCACTAAAGTCCAGTAGTTGCACTCCCTTCACTGTATATATATTTTTTTCCACTTGATTTAACCATAATCAGTAAGTCGGCCTTTCACAGGTTGTTTGTGACGGCTGTGTCAAATGTCTTTTTACCTCTGTCATTACATCTTGCTCCTTAAGTTCTACTGATCATCTAATGAACAATTGGTTTGTGATCCAATCGTGAAACTGAGTCTCTCTCGGGCCAAGAGAGGGTGCGGCCCCTTTTTTAAGTCCTGGAATTAGTACTTAAGAGAACAACCTCTCTACTATCTCTAAAGGCAGGCAGAAGTGAATTTCTTCTTGCACCCTATGTCCCCAGCCATCTACCCAGTCTCATCCTTGAAATGGGAGGCTTATTGAGTCAACTCTGATGAGTCAACTCTCACCTATGCAAATCTAAGGATAATCCCGAATAAACAAGAGTTCATAGTTAGCTCAGCATTAAGGTCGAGTTACCTAAGTCATCGCTTTGAAATAGTCAGTGTTAAACAGTAAACAACATTATAAAGTAAAAGTGACTTATTTCTTGATCTGGTCTTATACAAACTTTTTTCTTAGGCTCGCATGTCTTCATATGAACGATTCAAGATCAAATCATTTGTACTAAATACAAAGTGGGTCGCATCCGATAGTGTTATTAGAATAAGGTACCCAACCTTATTCGTATACTATAGACCGTTTTGGCTATTTACTCAAACTTGATCCATCTTTAGTCTCCACATATAGTCCAAGTACTCATGTAATAGCCATGGATCTTAGTTTATTGGATTTAGTTTTCACAAGTGCAATTTATATATTCAACAATAGTTTTATCAAATAAACGTCAATAACATCTTTATTGTAAATAGAATATGTTTAATATTACATACTGCGAGTTTTTAGGACTAAAAAATCGCACTTTAGATGGTAAAATTGATTGACTTGAATACTTAATGATTCTGATTTCTTTCACTAATTGCATGATAACTTCAACAACATGATATTTGATGTTGGGTTTCAACTGACATTGTATCCCTATTGATGTCAGTTTTAAACCGATATTAAAGCCTAGATGTGTACTATACTTTTTAAAGTTCAGAAAAAAAAACAAATACAAAGTTATGAAAAGTTTACAAAACTTTCATGAGAGCATAACCATCAAACTAGTTGAAGAAGAAGTAAGATAAGGAAAAATAAAGAGCAAAAGTATGCTTTGTTCGATGATAATTTATGTGCATTCCCTCCTTCCTTCATTTTGATGTTTATTATATTATTTGTGGTGTTTTTAATCTATTTGTGATGCTTTCCATCTATTTTTGGTTCTTTTATGGCTATGTGATTAGAAAGAAATTTTGTTAGGATGTGTGATGGTAGGGATGGACGTTTGGAAAAAGCCTTTTTTATTTGGACAAATTGCAATGCTCCTTTGCTTTTGTGGGTAATGGCAACGATCTTGGTGGAGAAAATAAAAGTTACTCCATTAGAGTTGAAAAGGGAAGACACAATTGAAATTAGATAAGAATGTATAGAGATGAAAGTGTCACTTAGTCATTTGAAAGTCAAAATGTAATTTAATCACATATTTAAGAATTTTTTATGTAAAAGAAAATGACAACAAATAAACAACTAAGGTCATGATTATCCATCTATAATAAAAATTGGTGTAATCGTAATAAGATTCCATTGATAAATTGGCATAACAGATCACAATTATTGTTACTATTACTATTACTGTTTAGATCAAACGATAATGGTAATAATAAATGAGACAGATTTATAATTTCTATTGTAACTGTAACAATAATGGTACTTATAATGATTTTGACTAGTGGGTCCCACGTAATTTTGAAACGCAATTGATTGATCACCCTCTATGCCTCAATTGAATTATGTTCTTCGATGGCAGACTTGAGAGTGGATTCTTCATTTCATTACGATTACGGAACACAAGTAAAGATAACAAACGTGATAAAATAAAGTCTACTTTTAGATTAAGGTAAACACAAGGAATAAAAATAGAATGAAAAGGTTTGTAATGAAGGGCGTGTGAAGGTGTGGTCGAGAGTGACTGTAGCTGTAGGGGTGGCTGGCCGTGGATGGTGGGGCGGTGGCGGTGGTCGGAAGGTAGCCGGCAGCGTAGGGACCTGAAAATATATGCGGCGTTGAAGATGAAGGAAGAAGGAAGGAAAAAGGCCTAAGGGGGGTCCCACAGACATATTTATTATTATTTTATTTTAAAAAGTCTTCCCACGTGCGGACTTTCCTAACTGCTTTCACCTTGCCGACCGGCCGACGGCAACCAGCCAACTCCCCATTATTTTCTCTCACTTTTAAAAAATTTCCCTTTTTAATTTCTAATTTCTAAAACACAAAAATTTGTTGTTTATTTTTCATTTATTCGTGGACACAAATATATCTATTTTTCTTTCTGATATTATTTTTGTCCCCCTCGTGTTCTTCATTTATCTTTTAATTTTTAAAACTTCTAATTTCATTTTCTTTTTCTCTTTCCTCGATCAAGTCCAATATTATTGGAAACCAAATTGATGAAATGGTTATATATATCATATAAAATTTTTAATGTAATTTTTATTATTTATTCTTTTTTAAATTGAGATGAAATTGGAAAATAGTACTGATTTTTGGGTCATGAATCTTCATGGATTGTTTTGTAACTTTTTATACAGTAGTTTACTATTGGAATGATGAAAAAGGAATTCAAATTGAATTCATTTTCTTGAAATGTTTGGGTTAAATTACAAGTTCTTTCTTTTTTAGATTAAAGAATCAAAGAGTAACCCAACCAACTAGTCCCCACCTCCTAATCATGGATGAGAGGGAGAATACAAATAAAAAAGATATCTTTTCATAATAAAGAACAATTTTAAGAGGACATCAAAATTACAATAGCATGAGTAGCATTGTTTTCCTCTCTAGTGTTATGCAAAAGAACTATGACCAAATACAGTAAGATTGTAGCTAAAGTAGATTTAGAATAATAATAATGAAGAAGAATTCCACTATGTATAAAATAGGAGTTACAAACTTTCTTTCTTATAGAGAAATATCAAGCTCTCTTACAAGAAGAAACTCTCTATTTTATCTCACTCACTTGTTGGAGTTTTTGGGATGGTTTGACAAACATGGGTCCCCACCTATTTATAGCCCAAAGAAACTTAGTCATCAAGAAAATCCAATGGTTCCAAATTATCCTTGATAGATGTAAAGGATCCAACAGCTCCAATCTGTCTTTGATAGATGCGAAAGTTTTAAGGGCCACAAATTGGCCTTGGACAATGTGGAAGATCCAATGGCCTGGAATTGTCTCCAAAAAACTTCTTGAATAATAAAGAAATTTCTTGATAATTATCTAACATCTAGGGATGTCACAAAAATGAGCAATATTGACAAACTTTGTAACAAAAATAATGTCCTCAATGAAGATACTAATATCAGCTTAAGAGCTCTCATTTCTATTCAATAATTGATTACTTCCAAAGCATCAAATTCCACCTCAAGTGATAGATTGGTCCTGGGCCATTCACGCTCAACTGCAGAAAGACCCTCTGAAACAGCTTCAAATTCAGCATATTGACATTCCAACCCTTGCTAATACTCTTACAACCCCCTAAGATCGATCAGCCATCATGATCGCAAACAATCCACCCGAACCTTTCTCTTTAGACTAGGTTGCAACAGAATTCAACTTTCAGCTATCCACCTTCGGCGGAGGCCAGTAAGGACAAACATTGTAGGGAGGGGAAATGGTTGACATAGAGGGAGCACAAACATCCCCCAACCCTCAACCCTCACCCATAAAGATCTTAAATATGGACTTCAATCGAGTTCTTCAGAACGGCAAGATTAGGCACCTCCTTCCTAAAACATATATTATTGCACACTCCACATGCTCCAAAGGACGATTAAAGCACAATTTAAACCTTCGCATAGACATACACATCTTAGGTAACCCCAATAATCCAAGGGAGACCTTATCCCCACCTCTTATAACCTACTCACTAAAGGAATTAATGCTAACTCGTTGTGTCTTCTATGTAGGAAGCAAATGGAGTCTACTTGTCACGTTATGCAGAGTGTAAGTTTACTAAGAAAATTTGGAGTCATTTCTTCCCTGTTAATGTTGGTATTTTTGGTATTGTTATGTTAAATTACAAGTTTAGATCATATATTTTTAGGGTTGTATCTATTTAATCCTTCAAATTTAAAAAGTATTTCGAATAAATTTCTAAACTTTTGTTGATTTCAAAATTCGGGGAGGGGAAATGTATCTCCATGTGATACAAGTAGTTAATTTGATTGAAAGGAGGAAAATGTGGCTTGCAAAGAGAAAATCTATACAACGTGTGGTACTTACCACATACACTCTAATGCTTAAATCAGAGAGAGTCAAAGATTATGAAGCTAAGGAGTTTGAAAGTAGAATTATAGTTACTTCAGATGAAGCTATAATGATGTATTTATATAAGTGATTGACCTAGGTTGTTCTAATAGGGTTTCGTGGTAACTTTAGGATAATCATATAACTAACCATCCTGAGGATCGTGCCCTGTTTCACATTTGGCTAGGGTTAACCTTAGCTAATTTTTGTAATAGAGTAATATTTTGGGCCAAAGCATGCGTGAGACATACCTCATTAGCTATTCTACTAATGTAGCCGAGGCCGAACATGTTAATTTGAATACCATATTGAAAGTTCAAAATTTTATTAGACATTTTATAAACTTCAACAAATTTGACATCAACATCAAAGTTTAAAATTTAACCATAAGTTTTTGCATTGAAAACACGTACCTAAAAAAGAAATTCAATTTGAGGTATACTACCACACATGTTGACTAGACAGCCAAAAAAAAAGAGAGAGAGAGAGAGAGAGACAAAACAAAACAAAAATCTATAAAAACAATAGTTTAGACTTCGTTTAGTAACCATTTGATTTTTTTTTAATTAGGTCAATAAACATCTCTACTACTTCTAAATTTCTTGTTTTTCTATCTACTTTTTACCAATGTTTTCACTATTTTATTATGAAAAAAAATGAAAACCACTAAAGAAATTTAAGAGGAAGTAGACTTAAATTTTGCCGTATACACAAACCACTCTTGAACGACAAATAAATTTTTTACAATCAACCCCTTAGAATCATAGAATTATTACAATTTAACCTAATTGTTTTTAATTCTAAAAAATTATATATATATTAATCATTTATAAATAAGAAAAATTGTATTGTGTATCAATTTGAATTTAAGGATTTGCAAGCGTGTCTTCAACTTTTCAATTGTTGCAAATATGTCAAAATTTTCAACTTTTCAACTTTTCCAAAAATAGAGTAGCAATGGAGGTCGAAGAAAAATGTAAAGGTGGTGGTGGTGGTGGTGTTGGCGGCATAGGAAGCAATAACAAAACTGGCCACGACGGTGGAAATGGGAGCAATAATGGGATGAACGACAGTCAAAAGGCTACCGATGGGGCAAACGGAATGGGCCATGATTTATAAAGCTTGGTCGGTGCTCATGGATTGGGAATGTCCATATTCAACTTTTCAACTTTTCAAACGATCTATGGAGTTGCCTGTCTTCGCCATATCGTCGATCGCTAGTCACGTCACTCGTCGATTGTCGATTTTCGTTGCCGATAAGTTCCTATGTGATTTTCTCTCTCTCCTGTCTCTCCCTCTCTCTCCCCTCTATGTGGTAGCCCTCTCATTTCCAACATAAAGTAACCTTAATTGAAGAAGATCTATTTAACTATAAAATTGGCACAAGTCTTTATTTACGTAAATGCCATTTCAATTTTAAAAATTTAAAATAACTAGTCATTTTCAACCGTGTATCAATTGTATATCAAGTATATTCAGTGTCTATTAATAGTCTATCAAGTGTATATCAACGTGTATCAAGTGTATACTAGTATTTCAAGTGCATATGAATAGTGCATCAAGTGTATCAAGTGCATATGAGTAGTGCATCAAGTGTATATCAGTAGTGTATCAAATGTATCAAGTGTGTATCAGGTGTATCTATGCTTTTTTGACATTTCGTGGACTTAACTTGTTCTTTTGCCATTTTTGTAAAAGTAATAAGTTTGGGCTATGGACTTAATTTTTAAAACTTAATTGGCCAAATCTGCTAGAAGCCCTATAAATTATCGTTTTGAGAATGATATTGAGATGTAGGTTCAATTGGGGAGTTTGACACATGATTCGACGTGTTTTGCCTGAAAATGTTAAGTTGGGACAGTTAAGTAGCTTGAATTTAGAAAGTTTAGGAGTGCATATTTTGGAAGCCTTAGTTTTGAGTTGAAATTTAGAAATTTTGAATTGTGAAATATTTAATTGTATTAAAAAAAATTTATATTTTAAATTACTTTATCTGTTCATTTTAATTATTTAATTTTGATGTTTTAATATACTTTAGAAAAAATAATTTTAACAAGTTGAATTGAATGGAATAAAAACAATTATATGACATGACACATTTTAAATGATAGGTTGATATTATCATATTTAAATTTTAGGGTGTCAAGAGAGTCATAATATTCATGAGAATAGAAAGGACAAAGAAAAAGGAAGATTGTGGTGAAAAAGGAAGAAAAGGAAAGAACATATTTTATTAAAATCATACTTTAAAATTGTACATTATAAATTAAAAAATAAATAAATTAATATATATATATATATAGGTCTCAAATCAAGAGTGGAATAAATGATTCACACATAAGCACGTTTTTTAAAGATATAAAATAAAATACGATTAAAATTTTTCACTCCAATCATAAAATACCACGATTGGTAACAACTAAAAAAATATAACATTTTGAAATAAGATGTTCAACTTTCAATTAAAAATTATAAAAATTAAATATATTAAAAATAAAAATAAAATAAATAGAAACTTGAAGACAAAAGATTTAGAGCTTCGAAGTATCAAAATCTCAACTTTCACGAATATCCATTTATATAAATGAGATTTTTGAAATTTAAATGATTAAAAGGGAAATTATGAAAAATACGTACATAAACAGATTAAAAAATATATATCCAATTTAGGAGTTGTTGTAAAAATGCCCAACAGATTAAGGTTTTTTTTAAAAAAAAAAAAAAAAAATTTATTCCTCTTATATTATAAATTTTTAGTGGGATAGAAAAAGAAAGATTTCCTTATACAAAGGCAAAAGCATGAATCAATTTAAATGTTCTAATATACAATCCACTTTTCAAAATAAATAACGCTAATGATGGTCAATTAATTTTCACGTGTCGAAATGAGCTTAGTTTAATTGATATAAAATATTATTATCAACTTCAAAATTAGATGTTCAATTTTTACTTTCCATATTATCAAAAAAAAATAAAAGTCTTCATCGATTTTCTATTAAATTAATACAATGAACTAACAATTTTGATCGCATAATTATTATGGGTGAATTTGGACCTGACAAAATAATAGGAAAAACAACAAGGAAGATAAATCCAAGATGAAGTGGACTTGAGATTAAATAAGTCCAAATGTCAACTGACATTGATCCACTGAGATCTAATCATAACTTATTAAGATGAAGAACGATCCATCTCATTCTAATTTAAAGAGGAGAAGGTAGACTTCAACTTATTCTCTCTGTAAATACATAACTATAACTTGAATAGGACCTTAATTTGGAATATAAACTTTTGACTTTATCTCCATTCTATATTTCTTCATCTCTAACTTTGGAATCAGAGACATTTTTTTTTTCAAGCCTTTTCTTCTCTAAATTACGAACTTACGGTTGTTGTCACATGAAAGTCATGTGTTTTTTATACGTCGGAATTTTGATTTAGACAATCAAATTGCTTTTAATGGAGATTAAGATGAGGACAGAACAAAATTGATTGCGTTGGGTTGGGTTGGGTTGAAGATATTTTTTGGACCAACCCGAAAATTCGGCTTGGTTTGATTGGCAACCCAAATGACTCAAATAAAGTTTCCAACTCAACCCTTAAATTTCGGGTTGGGTTGGGTTGTTGGGTTATAACTTTTTTTTTTAATGAAAAATATGTAAATTTATATATAACACATAACTAGTAACTAAAATCCCATAAAATTAAGATGCTAAATACCAAATACCAAATATCTATGATATTTATTGTAAACTTTAAACAAAGACAAATATCATAACAATTTTAAAAGAAAAATATTAAAAATTCAAAAATTAATCCAAAGAAATCAAACTTTAAATAAAGAGGAATATATATATATATATGTATACAAAATTGGGGTTGGGTTGGGTCAACCCAAATTTTTTTTAGCCAACTCACAACCCAACCCAAACCAACCCAAAAACAAAACTAACCTAACTCAACCCTTACATTTTAGGTTGGGTAGTCCGAGTTGTTTGGGTTGTTGGGTTATTTGAACACCCCTAACCAACATCTCTCATATAACAAGTAATTACAGACTACAAATCAATATTCCCATACATAACATTAAATGACCAACATAGTAGACCAACCTATATTTAAAGAATTTTTGTTTAATTGTAAACTTTAGATTATGAAATTCATTTTAGGAACGTTTTAATTCTATTCCTTCTCGTATCCTTTAAGTATTTAACCGTTACATGTAATCAAATCGACACATGACAATTAAAATTCTTAATTGAAGGATATGATATAAGTTTCTGGAAACTAAATCGATAATGGTATTAAAATTCAGAGACTACAATTATAACCGTAACCGAAAAGTGAGTGAAATAAAATATAGTGTTAATATTTTAGAGTTAGATAGATGAATAATTTCCATCTCTCCTATGAAGGAAAGTTCCAATGCTAAACACATTTTTCTTGCTTCTCCTAATTGATTAAACAGCCACAGATGAGAGTAAAAAACAGAGACCGACAAAAAGAAGAATATGAATTTTGTCTTGAGACTACTACGTACATATATCTGTGGCTTTATATAAAGCCATCAAGTGACTTAAATGTGCTAAATGTTTGCCATATTATAAGCTAAGTTTCCATTGTTTGGTTCTGCTGCACAAAGTACAATCATAACTCTGTCAAACCAAGAAACTTTACTTCTACGATAGCTGGAAGAGCCCTACCAATGGCATCATTAAGTTTCAATCAGTTCAAAGATGCATGAATGACAATCTTAGGTTATGTGCAATCACTATCAAGAGGCATTTGATGCACGATAAAAACATAAAGTTGAGTTGATAATTATTATTTGGAGAGTTATATTGTCTATGTTTGGTGTGTAAAATTGGGTTGAGTTGGTAATTATTATTTGTGTTTGGATGCAGAGTTGAGTTGGGGTATCTGATGTTATTTTTGTAAATGATTTTTTTTTTTTTTTTTTTTTTTTTTTTTTTTTTTTTTTTGTTAAGTTCAATTTTCAACCATACACATATTTTTCTAACTTTTCTGAGATAAAAACCAAAAAACTTCCAATTTTTTTCTATTATCAAAACATAATAAATTCTCAACAAAGTATTCATATACATAACACAAAATTTTGAATTCAATCTTTTAAACACTCAAATAGGAGTGATTATTCCATTAAAAAAACCCAACTTAATGATTAATTACCATAAACATTAAAAAGGACCGAAAAACTTAATGTGATCAAATAAAACTATTGACATTGTTTTAGATAAAAGGAATGACACTTAAATGTTAATCTTAAAAAAAAAAAATCCAAAATCTTATAATTTAAATCATAAAACCAACTATTAGATGGTCTTTTTTTAACCAATTTGTGAAATATGGATTTACCTTTTTTTTTTCAAAACCGGTGAATTGATTTTAGAAATATTGATGTCTATTTTTTCTATTATTATGTTGCATTAGTGTACAAACAATCTTTTTTTTAAAAAAAAAAAAAAAAAACTTGAGCCATAATTTTAAATTTCACTATTTCATTAGAATTATGTAATATTTGAAAACATCCAGAGATAGGTTGTCTAAAACATATCGTTGAACTTTTGTTTAGTAAAACAATAATAGGACGTCGTATGCAATATTTTTTAGATCTAAGAAAAAAATGGAATAGAAGAAGAATAATTAGATTTAAAAGAATAGTCATGGAAAGAAAATAAATAAAAGAAAAAAAAAAAGAGTTAGAAAGAAAAGGGAAAATAAAACCCATACGAGTCTAGCAGGGAAAGTAGAGAGAAAATGAGAAAGACGAATAAGACGGCGAAAGAAGAGAGAAGGGGAATAAATGTGAAAGAGAGCATGAGAGAGAGAAACGATAAAATAATTGAGGGGGGAGAGAGTAATGAAAACACGGTTTCCCAAGTGAGAATGGTAGTGATAAAATGGTGGGTAATTAAACTCACCGTTTTCTATTTATCAGTGGTTATCAAAGTTGGGCACACGAAAGTGGTAGGTAGAGTATGTCGTCGAAATTACTTGTGTGAAGGTAGTCGTTGGAGTTAGTTGTTAGAGTTGTCATCGATGGTAGTTGGTGGAACTCAAAGTTCTTCGAAGTTCGTCATATGAACGTGAAAAACAGAGTTTTTTTTTTCTTTTTTTTGCCAAAGTGGTTGTTGGAATTGGTTGTTGGAGTGTTGTTGGAGGTGGTTGTCGGAGTTGGCCACCCGAAGGTGGTCATTGGAGTATGTCGCCGGAGTGTGGTAGAGGTAATCGCCAATGGAGACCGATGAGTGGAAGCATTAATAATCAACTTAACCCCAACGTTGTCAAATATTGAGTTGGTAAAAAACACCAACTCAACCCAACTCTCCTCAGTGCAGCTGTTTCTTTAGACATTAGGCTTTTTTTATTATTATTATATTTATAAGAGCCTCTTGGGATTTTGTGACCTCGTTTTCGGTTTCTCTTCACTCATGAATGACATTAGAGAATTAATTGTTTTCGGTTTAACCAGTAGGTGAAACTTGAAAGAACATCAAGTTTCACGACTTCATGGCAATCGCCGCAAAATGCAAATTTTCTTTATGATCCTTATAGGACTAATTCCATTAGTTTTGTTTTCTAAACAAACCGAAGGCGACGGCGAGTTTCTCGCTGCAGAGACATATGGACTTGAACTTTTCATCCTCTCATGCAAAACCAGATTAGTATTAGGGGTAAATCCTTCTTCTTCAAGTTTATAATTTTTCTGTTTCTGAATGTGATCAATCTCAATCCAACTGACCCACCAAACTTCTTGACAGTCTTGCTCTTCGTGAGAGTCCTAACTGATGCTACATCCTTCCATCTACCCCACGCATATTTGAGAGCATAATATATGGTACAACATTTCAAGGATCCAATTCAAAGGGATACCTAGCTGCCATTTCTGCATTCAATGTGCTTACATTCATATACTTTGTGGGCGCAAAGCCTTCCCTCTGCATTCTTCTAAAAAGCTTGAGCGACTCTTTTCGACTGTTGGATGCAAATTTATATTTAGCATACGCAGAGAGCAGAGCATTCCAAAAGAAAACATCCCTTTCAAGCATTTTATCAAACAGGTTTCAGGCATCTGGAAGCTTCCCAAATTTTGCATACAAATCAAGTAGCTGATTGTGGAGAAAGGGATCGGTGGCTTCTTAGAATCTTGTTTTATACGTTATTTCTGCACAAATGATTCATTTGTTTTTCTACTATATGGGCTGCAGAATCTCGTGTATGAAGATCACGAGCCAGATTCTATAGTTCCTCATTGTTGTTATTATTATTATTATAATACTTAATTTCAAGTTGGTACTTATAATTTTAATATATTTTTATGATTGTTGTATTATTTATAAAGTAAACCAATTGGTTCATATGAGCAACATTCATCTGTGGTAGGGTCCTAATAGAAAACAATTTCCTCATGAACTTAGTTTTTTTGGGTGCTGTTGTGTTCAATCCTGGTAACACTTTGATGGTTGGAGCATTATCTTCATTCGCTCAAGGTAAGTGTGTTATGTCAGAACTATATATATTTTTATATATTTATATGTATGTATTTATGATAATTTTGCAGGAAAAAAATGAAATGCTTTATATTAGCATTGTCTTTTGTAATCTTAATTAATTCATTCCGTTCGTTAATTTTCATGGTAATAATGTATGAATGACAATTATTTTGTTTTTTTTTTTATATAAAAACTAGTTTTTAGTAACAATGTAATAAAATTTTAAAATTAAGTTTTATAACAAATCTAGTTCGCCTTTAAATTTCTATTTATCTCTTTTTAAATCCAACCTAGCCTACAAACATCCCTAATTCTTAATCCATCAATAAGTTTTTTTTTCCTTTTTTTTTTTTTTTTTGGAAGAATGAAGAATGAAAAGAAAATAAGAAATTGGAGGGAAAAGAAGGAGAAAGAAGGAGGAAAGAAAAAAAAAATTGTCGAGAAGAAGGATTGATGCAACACATCAGTCTTAGAGCTCCTACATGAAAGAGTCAAATTTTTTTTATTGTGTGGAAATGAGTAAAAAAGAGAGAGAAAGAAGAAGAAAGAGATCTTATATATATCAAGTAAAGGAATGCATATTTCATTGGGGGCTTATAACATATATATTTAGGGTTTACAAAATAAGGAAAAAGAAAAGTTCTCATCGGTCTTGGTGTGGCGGATTTGTATAGGTAGCACGAACAAAGTCCATCTTCATATGGGGGTTTATAACACAATCCTTCATCTTCATCTCTTATTCTTCTTCAGCCATGGCTGCCACGGATTTGTATAGGTGACTGGATCTTGGTGCACAGCACAATGGAAGGGAGCAAACCACACAACAGGAAGGCAAATAGCGGCTTACCTTGGTGACCCACGGTCGACGATCAGAAGGTTGATGAACGAGGACGAACAACTGATTCCAATGGATGAATGATTGATGAATGAGGACAAATGGCGCGCAGCATACTGGCAAACGGTGGCTGACGGCGATGGTCGAATCTAATGAGCGAATGGTGGATTGGTGAACCGTGACGGCGACGGTTGGCCGAATCCAAGGGTGAATGTCGACAGCGGAGGGTGTGAGATTTTCGGAAGGAGGAAAGAGAGGGAGGAAAAAGAAAGGGGAAGTGGAAGAGTCAATAATTTTTCTTTTATAAAAAGAAACATTAATTGGCGTGAAACCCTAAACTTGTGTATAGAGGAGATAAAATCACAATTATATTTATTTGTGTGGAACCAAGGGCTAAATTGTAAATAGTCATTGACATTAGTAGGAAAACAAAATCCAATACGCCTTTTTGTAAAAAAAAAAAAAAAAAAAAAAAAAAAAAAAAAATTGTTCAAGACATTAATGTAATATAGTCCCTATTTTAAGGTCTTTTATGTCGAAACTCCTATATGTAAATATAACAAAATGTTATTGTCTATCCGTGTTTATTGGTGTCTATCATTGATAGACAATGACAGTTTGTTATATTTAAAAATATTTTCAACAGTTTTTCTATTTAAAACAAAAAAAAAAAATTTCAAATTTGAAAAAAAAAAATATTTTTATTTCTCACATCTTATACTTTGTATTGAAATTTAGTTTCAACACATTTTATTAGCATAGACTTTATTTCCTCTTGTAATTCAATTTTTTTTTTTTCTAATCATTTAAGGGTGTTTGACTAACCAATATGAGTTGAATAGAGTTGGTAAAAATTATCAACTCAATCTTTTCCCACTAACTTTAAATCTTGATAGAGTTGGATTTGTTATTTTAACCAATCCATTCCAACTCAACCAAACTTTTCGTCCCCTCCAACGTGTTCAATGACTCCACTCGAGGTCACTGCTAGTGACAACTGTTAGCACATGTAGGGACCAACTTTGCATGGCCTCCACCAAAAGCTACCTTCGATGACAATCACCTCTAACGACCAACATTGACATTCCCAAGTAGCCAATTCCGACGAAAATCACCTCTAATGATCAACTTCGACAACTACCAAATCTATTAGCCAATCCCAACGATCAGCTCTAATGACCAACTCAACTCTGCATCCCAAATATAGACTTTGGTTTAGAAAATCTATACAAACTTAGCTCAACCTTGTATCTCAAATACAGACAACTATTACCAACAATGATAATTATTAACGACTCAACTCAACCGTACTCTACATGCTTTATAATTCTTTTGTCATTCTTATGTGGCTATTTGAGCTTAGTTATTCATCCGATTTTGTGACTACTCCAATTTAATACCGGAATTGATAAAGCCAGTTGAAGATTGGTTTTCTTCAATATATTAAACATCGGTCACTGGCCAGCTCGACTATTCAAAGTGTCTTGTAAAATTTGAATCTCCGACCTTAAGAGAATAAGCTATCAATTAAGGTTAAACTAGGCTCATTCGTCTCCTTTTTTAACTTTAAATATCTGCCAAGTCAATTTTCTAGAATAAAACAAGAAATAAACAAATGAATCAAAATGACTTTTGAATGTGCGATCACTTATTGGTTTCAGTTCACGTTTGCCAAAAGATTGTTTCAAGTAAATTAAAATATGTATGTGCTATGATGGTTAAATCATACGAGATTCCCTTAAATTCTAGAATAGATTTTAATTGAGACCCTAAATTGTGAAAATTTTTATTTTTACTTTTGAACTTTAAATAATTCCGTACAAAAATTACCTTTGAAGTTTCTATATTAGTTATAACAAGACGAGTTAAATTAACTGAATCATATGTGACCTCATTGATAATATATACATAAGCAAGTGTATCCTTATAAACTCGGTCACAAAATAATATATCCGAGTTTTTACATGACAGTAGAGTTAAATTAGTTAATCCTTTCACTTCCAACTACCATATCCTACATCCTCAACTACGTGCAGTGCCTATCAAAATAAGATAACTTTATTTCTTGTTACATGCTATTGCTAATACATATAGTTGCTGTCCAAAAAAAGTGCTTTGTACCTAAAATGTGCAATGATCTTTTAGGACTTGTCTAGCAAGATCAAGAGCTCCACTCTCTTTATAAATCAGATGCAAATTGTAAGCTGCTTCTCTGCGTAGGTCACAATAGACTGATTTCTGATGCTTGATGTTTCGATTCTCACCAAAAAGTTCTGGAATGGGGCAATCCTTCTGGTACGTTGCAAGCACCTTTTCATAGTATGTAACAGCCAGTGTCACAAGTCCGATGTGATGATATGCTCGAGCTATGTTGTACAAGGCTTCCTACAGATAATTAACAGGGCAAACACATCACATCATGTTCACAAGATTGGTGGAAAAATCAGGTTCTAGATCAATCTGTTAGAGAAGTATTTTAGAAACAGAAATAGAACTTTTTATTGATAAGATGAAAAGAATCTAATACTCAAATTACAATGACACATAAGAACTAGATGCAGCTTAGAGAACGAGGATCAGTAAGTGGGATCAATCTGTTAGAAATTATAAACCCAGTTCGCCTAGGATAAACATATGTAGACCAAAACCAACCAGATTTCTTGCTAATGGCCAAATGAGCTAGCCACTTGGTGGCTGCAGCAAAGTCACAGCAACTGTCAATGCAAGTTATAGGCATTTGGTTAGTCCCTCCCTTCTACTTTTCCCCAAAACTATACTATCCGCTCGGTCTTCACGTCCATTTACCTGCCCACCTACCACCAAACAACTAACGACCCTTTCTTTGGGCTATCGCAACATCTAGCCCTCCTTCCATAGAAAATACAACATATCTTTTGCATCACAAACTTTTATAATCTGCTTGTTTTTTGATGCCCTTATATATTCTTTCATTTTTCTCACTCGGTTTCTTACTAAAAAGAAAAAAACTACTCATCAATAAATGTAGCTTAAGTGACAAAACATTTCATTTTCCTGGTTAGCTTGTCCATGTCAAACTTTTTTAACCACATAACATCATGACTCGTGCAATTAGAAAATAATAATAGAATACCTGGCTGTTATCGCAAAGCTTCAAATTTTTGTAGAGGAAGGCCAAGCCCTGCGCAACACACTGATGCTTATTTTGAAGACGGAATCCAAGAGCCAAGTTGATTAAGGACGATCCTGTTTAGGCCGAGGAAGAATATTGTGGCAAGCATAAAAGCAATGAGTATCTCTCAAATTAAGAGTTTATAAATGTAGTTCTAGTTAAGACATGAAGAACAAGAATCATACCAACACACAAGTTAATTAGGGGACTATCCGGCATGATTTTATAAGCTTCAAGATATTTCCTTGCAGCATCTTGATGATGGCTAATGTTGGTAAACTGATGCCCGGCAATGATATAGGGTGGGGCACAGTCTTTGTATTTGGCTTGCATGCTATTCAGAAGCTTGCAATGCCTTGAATCTCGATTCGTCAAACTAGAATACACGAAAGCCTCAAGATGTAATTTTTGGATAAGGAAAAAAAAAAACATATAAGCATAATGCTCCTATGGAAGTACTAATTTATTAGAGATGTGGAGTAAATAAGTCTTACTTTTTCCAAACTTGTGGGTCAAAACTCTCACCATAGGATAAAATGGTTTCCCTGATTTTAGTTTATTTGGGGTGGGGGGGAGATCCCTAACTTACTTAGGATCATAGATTTGAATCCTCACCTCGCATTTTTTATATTTATTCTAATAAAATGAAAAAAAAAATGGTTGAAAGTGCTGGAATGAACTAAATCAACTTTGACAGGAAATTGGGGTGGGGTGAAATTTGCGAGAAAGGGAATTCAAGGGCTGACTCTTGTGAAACCATTTTATCCTTTGGTGAGAATGATTCGAGGACTACTAATTTTAAGGTGCTATTTTCATATTGCTTACCAAACAAGTGCTGAAGATCTTAATAGAAACTTAGGCGTTCTTTTTGAGGACAACACACTGCCTCCTGATTGGGGAGGGGAATTATGAGAAAGTAGCTTTCATTGAGGGGATACAAGGTATCCTCCGTGCTCAGGAGGAGATCCCTATTATCTCCCTACAATTTTTTCTATCCTTTGTGTTTTGGAATAAAATATGTCTCAAATGCAGATAGATAATTTTTTTTTTAGGTACAACAAATACAAATAGATATTTGTTTCAAACCAACTAAAATATCACACACTCAAATACCTTGAAGCTACTTTATAATAGCAGTTCCAAGCAGAGATGCTGTAAGGGTACTGCTTAACAACGTGCTTTGCAAAGTTGAAACCATGCGTGGTGTCAGTTGAGCTGAATGCTAATTCTGTGAACATGAAGTAAACAATGAGAAAGAGACAAGGTACATGCCTCAAGTTCAAAAAACCAAACAATGTAATTCCCGAGGTATGATGAGAGAATATAATTCAAGGCCTTCAAGGAGAGAATTTAGTTGACCAACTCCTTTTGAAGCAAGCAACAGATCTAGCACCAAAGTGGAAAACAGAAAAGATAGATGTAACAAATGATACTACTTGCAAAAGTACTTACGAGCTCCAAGTAACTGGAGTTCTTCCTTCCTTTCTATGGATAATGAGTTCAAAGCCAACTTTAGAGTTAGACTTATAATCTCTAAAGCTTCAGAACATCTTCCCAAGGAAGCCAATGCCTTGCACAACTATGAAAATCACAAGGAAAGCATTAGGCGTTTGATTAAATGGGAGTCAAGTAATGAAACAAATGGGACTGCATAAAGATGGATACATGATTAATGTTTATTTGGCATGATGGAATGATAAAGAAAGAGGAGAGTACAAAGATTGAGAAAAACATAAGAGGTACTAACATCGACAATAAGATTATGATATTCTTCTTCCTTCAGAAGATTAGGCAGGGGGGATTCTCGGTGCATCCGTAGCTAAAGACATCACAGATGAAAGAAAAAGCACTCTTAGTTGAATTTTTGCTAGCATGTGCAAAGCTCATATGCAATAAAAATGAACAAACAACCAAAACATTTACCGCTGGCTCATCATCTAAATCATCATAGTTCACATCAACTCCCGCAGCCAGTGCTTTAGCCTTCTTTTCTTCCTTGATTCTTTCCCGCTTTTGAAGCAATCTCTTTGCTCTGGACGCTTTTGATCTAATTCAAGCACAAATAGAAGCCTTCATAAGGCTCCTTTAAAGCAAAGATGTTGAAATAGTATATAAAAAAAGAAACAGGATTTATGAAAAGACAAACAGCAGGAAGCAAAGGTTATGGAAACCCAAATCTTAACTGAATCGTTGCTTTTTGAAACCATAAATAGGATTTTTTTTTTTCTTTTTGGTTGATTTAAATAGGAGCTGTTATTTAGTCAGGACTGAATATTGAGAAAACTTTTAGGCTTATTACTTGATATATCTAGAACTAATGAAGTATTTCAGATGTGAAATTGGACATGCTAGTTTCAAAATACGAGTAGAAACCATTTTAACATTGCACAGGAATATGATCAATTAGATTTAATTTTCTTGACAAAATGGAGAAAGGGCAGGAACTAGAAGTCTAGAAACGGTGATCACAAAGGAAATAAAAGCTCAAGTCAACGATCAGCACCAAGACCTACTTTTAACCAACAGATGAAGAGCCTGACAATACTAACCACAGTGTAGTAATATTAATATTACTATGTAATAGTGTTAAAAATTATATTCCTACAACATAGTGTCAAGACCGTGCCAAGACCTTTCAGTACTTACAAATCTGATTTAGGAGCTACAGGTCTGAATCCACGAAATAGGTTACCAGATTCACGTCCATCAAGTACTTTGACTCTTTCCAGCAAAACCCTCTTTGGAAGCTTCTTCTTGTTCACTTTAATCTAGAACCCAGACAAAGTTCTTGTTAAAGAAATGACATGGGATCTAGAATTGAAATTTTCAAAAGGAATAAATAAATTGAAAAGATAAATTGAAGAAATTTGAGAGATAAGAATCTAAAGATTTTGTAATGGTTACAGATAACAGATATCTTAAATTCTTAAATAATAGCCATAACTGCAAACATACTAATAAGGAAAATTGCTCATTGAGGTGGGCATATCCAAGAAACAAAAATCGACAATGAAACAAGTCCATAGACCTTCGCTATCAATTGCTTTTCTAATGTATTCTGAATCTGACAAAGGGCAAGAACAAGGATCAAAGTCAAAATAATAAAGGACATTCAAATCTTTAGCCTCGGTCCAGGAAGCATGGGCATCGATACGTCCAGACATGTGTTGGACACGGTTGGATATGGCTCGACACTGCTAAACAAACCTTTGGAAATATTTAACTCACAAAGTAAGAGAAATGAAATAGAGTTGTTCTTATAGACACTAATTCTTATATATGGATCATCCCTGAAGTACTAGGATAACATCTTCTCTCTCTATTCATAGCCAACTAAATCCTTCTATATCTTCCTCCTCTATTCACAGCCAACTAAATCTTAAGTTCTCAAATAGTCTCAACAGGCCTTAATTTTATATGTTATTAGTGAAACACAATTTATTTTTATGTTAAACTTACATGTTTGTCTATAAAGTATCGATATATCAATTCATACACATATTCTATATATTTTTAAAAATTTTGAAGAAAAGATGTCTCCAACATGTTTTTTGAGAAATTGACATGTTCTCGAATCCATGACATGCCTGTGTTTGTGCCCTGGCGTCTCGGTGAATTAATGCAAATTCACATCTCACATTTCTTTCTATAAGAAGAAAGTTTTGCATGGATAATCACAAATCACCGATTGACACAAAAGTTTAAGCTGATGGGTTATGGTAAATTTAATTATCAACACTTTTGCATTCCTCCACTTGGCTTGAAAGTTTGTAGAAGATCTAACAAGTGGAAATCAATATTAACTGGGGAGGAAATGATATTCCAGGAGTTCAAACATAGGACCTCTTACTCTAATACCATATCAAATCACCGATTGACCAAAAAACATAAGTTAATGGGTTATGGTAAATTTAATTCTATTAACATTATGACAAATAATGTAACGCTAAGGGATAACCAATAAAATTCAATCTCTTCCCACCCCGAAACAACTCTTTTCCCCATGAATCTTTATTTTCTTCGATCATTCTCAACGACTTTTAATGAAAAATTTTGAGTTAGAAGTCTCTTGTATTGTATGTCTAATGGCAATCCTAAAAGTTCAGAGCCAATAATTGATTTCTAAAGCCAAGTGATATTGCAGATGAACATGAAAAAACACTTGAACTACCAAAAAAAACTAATTTTGAGTTCAATAATATGCTAGGAGGGGGATTCGAACTTTAAACACTTGAACTTTTATGTCAATTGAGCTATACCCCTAAATTACAAAAACAAATTCAAATCATCATGCAGGGTAATTATGTTACATATCGCCTCTTCTTGGCCATGTATTTTTAACATCTTCCAATACAATACAACTCATGATTAGCCCAATCAACAAAAGCTAAGAGATTGATGGAAATTTATTGGTTCAGAAAATGTGTCCTTAGGACATGAGAAAGGACCTAGAGCTTAGAGATCCAAGTAGACAAGAGAATGAATATAGGCAAATAGGTGAACATCAATATTACCCCTATGTATTCATATTTTCAAAGCCTAGACTAAAAATTTGTTATAACTAGGAAAGAGTTAAGGACCACAGTAAAGAAAAAGGTTTTCAGCCACGTAATTTTAATTACCTTTTCTTGAAGAGTCTCAATATATAAGGACTCTCGGACCAAAGGAAAGATCACCTCAACGAAGCTCTCAAGCATTCCTCTAGTTTTGTATATGTGGCAAAGCTTCAGTTTTACTTTCTCATTGAACCACCAAGGTTTTAATTTGCTGGAAGATGAGCTAGTTGGATCTGCATAAAGTCAGAAGTACCCAAAGACATTTAATAAGCATTGTGAGAAATACCTGCTAGCTCCATCCATCTTTTAACTTGCTAGTGAATCAGTGATAAAGCACATGGTAGTTGTTTAATGAACACATACTTGAATCTTTTGGAGGAGATAGTAATGAAATGGCTTCTTCATCTCTAGCTTCCTCAAGGAGGAGGGAGGCCAAAGTTAATCGAGCATTAATGTTATCTTCAAGATGTTGAAGCACTGCAAAGGAACATTTGTCAAGTACTTACAAACTCACTTAAGATTTGGTACCAATTTCCATAAATTTTGAGTTTTTCTTGGAGTTAAAACTCTCTTTGGCGAGAAATATGGATTATTTTCTCTTTGGCCATCCCTTATAAAGCAACAAAAAGTAAAAATAGATAAATAGATAGAGGGAAAAGAAAAAGGAAGAAACTACAAAGAGAGAGAGGGAAAAGAAAAAGGAAGAAACTACAAAGAGAGAGAGGTAAAAGTTCTTCTACGGGCCAATGTCGTCAAATCTTCCATGTCGAATGTTTGGCTGGAAAGAAATTTTTCATAATTTTAACATGCAACAGATTGGTGGGAGGTGCTTGATTTAGCAAAGTTTCATGCCTCTTCTCGAGTTTTTATTGATAGGAGCTGAAGGTTTTCCAATTATAAATCAGTCAATTATAATTAACACAAGTCAGGAGATTTTGTAAGGTTTGGTTCAAGGTTCTTTGAGATATAACTTCACGTTTTATTTGGTTCAATTCTAGACTTTAATGGTAACATTCGACGTGTAAAGTTTATTTTTTGTTTCAAAAAAACAAGAAAAGAAAAATAAAAAGACAAGTGAATTCAGTAAAGTGCATCTTCCTCTTTATAAGTAACCGAGAATTGCATGGATAAAAGAAAAAATTACAGATAGAGATATGATTTTGATATCAACCATGAGATGATGTTGGACTAAAAACAAACAAACTTTAGCTGCCATTAATCAAATCATCCTGAGAACTTTGCCTCACCTTTATAAAAGAAAACAATTGCCTGTGCTCTTTCATTGGTTGATAAGTAACACTGGGCAATTTTTAGGTATAAAATCCCCTGTTACAAAAGTTAGGCCTTGTTAATCAGGGTGAAGTACAAAAGAAAACTCAAGGAGTAATGTTCAAATGAATCTTAGTACCCTAACCCTTCTAAAGATTAAAAAATATGACTAGATAAAATTAGTTGAATTAAGCAATTGAAGCTGGAAAATTACAGGTTCAATCCTCAATTTTATCATTTTTTTTTTAAAAAAAAAGCAAAATCAAGAGAAGGAAACAAGAATCACTGGTTGTATATTGATGATAAGTAATAAATATTTAGTTTAGTTGTAAGAAATGTGATGTAGAAACATGGAAAAGTGAGTATGAAAATTAGGTTGAGCCGATTATGCAGTTGGAAAGGAAAGATTAAGGCTGAAAAAAATAATTGATCGAAGAAAATGCAGCATACATAATAAGAACAACAATAATTTGAGAATTTCTTATCACATAGCCTAAGACATGCATGCAAAGAGGATGTAGCAATCATAATCTTACCAAAAGATCTAATAGAATATCTAACACTACGCTAAAAATGCAAGCAGTTCAACTTGAAAGTCAAGCCTCACCCGTCGCTTCCAACACCACACTTAAAGAAAAACTGAAAACCATAATCAGCTTACCATGTTTCCTCCAGCATTTACTTCTTCGAACATGAGATAATACTTCAATGCCAAGTTATAGTGCTTAAGACTCAGCAACGAGTCTGCAACTTCAATCATCAAATTTGAGTGATCATCGGCAGTTTCCCATCCCAAATTAGCAAAGAGGCACTAATGGTAATATAAATTGGTAAGTACAATATTTTTAAACTCAAGACAGACGCAGACATATTATCACTCCCACCCAAGAGATGATAGCATACACAGTGAGCTATAGAAATGATCATTTGACATAAATACCAAAACCTACCATAAAAGAAGAGGCCCCACCTACAATGGAACATGGCATACCTAAAATGTTGCATCTCCACACGTTACTTTATTGGCTGTAATTTCTAAGTGTACCATGAATCAGATATATAGAGAGAGAGAGATAGAGAGAGAGAGATAGAGAGAGAGAGGGGAGGGGGAGTAACAACATTTTCTCCACAACCAGAAATAAGTATAAATCTAAAAGCAAAATATCGGACAGCCTTTAACTGAATTATTTCAACTTCCCACCAATACAGAAGGCTAACTATGTCCCTAAGTTATTTATCTAATCTAAATCTGACCATCATTGGTATCCAAACATACATAAATCAAACATGCCACAAAAAACATCTTCTAATGAAGAAATTCTTGTTTGCTATACTTCTAAACAGTGTGTTAAGATGTTTTGTTTTGTGTTTGTGTTTTTTATATAAAAAAATAAAATAAAATAAATAAATAAAAGGTGTTATATGAAGACGAAGTGAAACTAAATATAGAAAACGAAAGTTTAACTTCGAATGAAAGGAAAATCATACTAAGTTGGCTAGCTATGGATAAATAAATACTAATAGCATTTCCTTATTGGTAGTTATGCATTGAAGACCACACTGACCTCTGCCTTCTCCATATTTCCAAGATGAGCGTGGCAGATTCCTTCTTTAGTTGTCAATTTTAAAGGTAGCTCACTTCCTGCACAGTACACCTCATCTGCATGCTCAATGCGCTCAAGAGCTTTCCTGAATTCTTTATTTCCCATGTATAAAGAAGCTAAAAGATCAACCACATCTAAATCAGCCTCAGTTGGATGCTCTTTGATGTAGTCCTCAAGAATGCAAATTGCACGTTCAAGATGACCACATTTTTGGTACAGCTAGCAAGGGAAAGCAGGACATAGTCGGGGGGAGGAATCAGATACAATTCCTCATCAAGAATAGTTGAAGCTTAGAAGTCAAAGATAATTGACTCATACTATGAAATAACGAAACAACAACACAAGTGGGCTTGTATTGTGATGAAATAAACAACAGACAACAGCAAAACACATCCTCAGACTTTATAAGTTCCAACAATAATAAGCTTCATTATTTCAAAACTTGTAAGAAGTAAATTTAACTAGGGAGTAGGAATTTTATATCAAGACTGCTTGGGGTTGTGTTTCATTAAAATTATAAACTGCAAGTCGTGGATTGAATAACATGGATAACATAATTAGTTCAAGTAAAAGTAATTTGGCAAGAAGTAAAACCTCTTGGATTGTGGCTAATAGAAGATTGGAACTACAAACTCTTGATTGCAGTGTTTTCTATAGATATATATTTGTAACTTGCAAAGCTTGGAAAATCCAACTTGAGAAGAGAAAAATAACTAATGTCATTCTAACCGGAGAAGATAAAATAGTTTAAGAAATTTTGATTGGCCAAATACAAACCATGCAGGAAAACAGTGGTAGTTTTTCAAACTAAGAAAAACGTGTATAAATTAATGCAGAATCATAAGTGTTCAAGGCTAAGGAAGTCAAACCCAATGGAAAATTAGGAGATAAAACATCAAACCTTGGCTCCTGTCATGAGTGCTTCAACATTTCCAAGGCATTGTTGATGAATCTGATCATATGTTTCAGCTGCTTTTTCACAATCTCCACGCTCAAGGTAGAGTGATGCACGATGAAATAATAAATCAATATCATCAGGCTCTGCTTTTATTGCTTTAGAAAGACAGTAGCTTGCTTGATCAATATCACCTCGATCACTGCACATGTTAAATATCTACAAGCTGTGAATCATATTTCTTTATTCCATACACTAAAACTAAAAGTAATGGTTCACAGGAACATGGACATGACCAGAATTCTTAAATTAGCCTATACTTCTTAGGTGTATGTCACATACAATATACACAAGATACATCCTTCAATTCTAATCAAGGATGAAGGATCTTTAAGATGCAATTGTTCAACGTCAATGTCCTGGCCTCAAACTTCTGTGTCTGTCATTTACTTCCTTACATCGATAATGTAAAGACGGAACACATAAATATATAAAGATGGTTTCTCAAGAACGTTCTAATGAACTTGGCCTATTTGATGCCAAGTTGAATATGAAATTATAAACAAAATGGATCTTAATTTTACAAAAGCATTATATCACCTTCTAAGAAATATACTCATAGATGGAAGAGGACCTCACATTGACCATGAAAATAGCAGTTTCCAGAGAGATGAATCTTTTGGCATTAAATGTGCAGCAAGCATGTAGAATCCCATGGCTTTTACATCATCACCAATTGCATTGTAAACAAGTCCAAGCGTATGGTACGAATCAGGTAAATCTGGGGCTTGCAGAACGACTTGACGCAATATAGATACAGCCTACAAACATAATGTTTCAAGGAGTAAATCCAATGACATGAAAAGAAAAAGGTTGTTTCGCTTGTTTTCTTTGTAGGCATTATGTTGTGAAGACTTAACAGTAACTATTCAAAGGGAAGAAGATCATCTCTAAGATTTTGTACCTTCTCATGCTGGCCTTGAGCATAACATAATGTTGCATCACCAAGCAACTTTGTAACATCACGATTAAGTTTTTTCTTTGATCCTTTTCGTCTACCTCTTTTTTTAGGCTACAAGGACACAGAAAAGCTTGCAACTTAGAATAGATAATAGATTACAGAAAATATAGAAAACCAATAGAAGGCCCAATATAGTGCAGAATATTGATAATGTGGCAGAGTGAAGAGGATGACAAAATGACTTTTTTCAACAGCCCAAAGCTTCCTATGCTTAATTAAAATAACATTAGTATGGATGTTACCTCCTTTAACTTCCTCCTGGATCCATAATTCATAGCTTCCAAAATTTCATCAAAGCTTGCACCAGGAATATCTTCTACCCTGCCCCTCTTTGCAGCTCTCTCACTGTTTTTACAGGGACAAAGAAAGGAAATTATATGAATTTCATACCATGATATCTTATATTATCCCATTGAAGTAAGTTAGAATCACGAAGAATGCAACTGGAACAATTAAGAAGGTTAAGTTTGAGCTAATATAAAAAAACAAAAAATAAATAAATAATCCAACCAGAATTGAATCTTTCTCCAAGATGCATGCAAAATACACTACTGTTTGTTGATATGCAGGGTTCTTAGTCCGTAAACAATATAACATTTTTTTTTATAAACTAGCTAAAAGGTGCTCACTTAACGACCCAAAACTCAAGTGTAGTTGGAAATCAGTTAATTAATATTCAGTGGCAGTTGGCACTATGAGTTTGTTAGTACGAAGCTAGGCATGAGCATAGGTTTTGTTTTAGCTCATGCATTTGGATGAATGAAAAACTACCTTTCTAATACCAAAATGCACCACTCTAAATTTGAAATTTTCAAAATTGATATAACTAGCATGAATTAATAAACCATAATACAATAGAGAAACCAAAATAAATTCTGCAGACACTGCATTTCAACATTCCATCATCTTATCACCAATTTCACAGTAACTTAAATGATTGTTATAAACTTTGCAGATGCCAGGTAGGACCATGGTTTCTATATTTTTCAATAAAACCTTTGTAGGTAGATGCCATACTTCCAGTATTTTTCCAGTAAATACTGTCAATAGAAGGCAACTTTCCTCCACCCCCGAAAAAGGGTGAGAGAAAAATAAGAATAAAAAGGGAGTAAAAGAACAGATAGTATAGAATAAAATTTACCTCTGACCATTTGCAAGAGCTTTTCTCTTTTTCTCAGCAAGAGCTTCATATTCAAGGCGCTCAAATTTTTTATATGGTTGAATGCTAAAATCTGTCCCTTCAACAAAATCAAATGGATTTTCTCCAGCCTTAAATTTGAATATGTAACCATCTTCTTCTTCAATATCATCCTCTCCTTCATCCTCCACTTCTTCCTCTCCTTCTTCCTCTTCCTCCTCCTCCTCCTCTCTATCCTCCACTCCTGTTTCTACAACCTCTTTTCCCGCTCCTAAAACGCTCATATTGCCACCAGGAACCTCTTCATTGTCAGAAACTGTATTCCCTTCCTTTTCCATTCAAATGCATGACACTGGAAACTCTTGAAAGAAAATTTTCTGAGCAAGAAACATCAACAAATTTAGTAACATAAATGGAATGAATGATTCAATAGCATTAAGAAACCACATGTATAACAATGTGGCATCTAACAGTCAAAAGAAGCACTTGAAATTTCCAGAGGTAAACCTCTCAAGCAATTCTCTAAAAAAGAATTAAGGAAAAATAGTTTCAGCAAACAATTGGCACTCAGTGCCTGGAGTTCTTAAACTTCCCTAACCCCAAAATTTCTTAGGAACCAATAATACAAGCCAAATATGTATAAGTAACCACCATTGAAAAGAAGACACTCGAGGACATGGTTACGTATATATCTCTTTCGTACACACACAACCCACTGAGCGTGCACCTCGGTCATACACCCGTCCCCACTAGGTACATATCACTTCATATATACCAACCCTAGCACATCACTTTTTTGCTCTAGGGCCCTTGGACATGAACTACCTTCGTGCCGTCAAATACTGTGGAAAGGAAAAGAGATCGCATCCTAATTCATAGTTTTATGTAACAATCACATATGCACGAGTCCCACATGAAATCTTGTAACTAATATCATGCTAAACAGTCTTGACAAACATGCATAATGTCATAATAATGAATCAAACCTAGTACATCATTTTCATGGACTAGATCTCTTGAAAACATGTGCTTAGTAAATCATTCATAAATTTTCATAGTAAATCACATGACATACGTTCATAGTTTCATGATAAATCGCATATAAACATGTACATCAACATATATCTTATTTTTGCCTAACACTTAAGGCAATTCCAGTAGCAAAGCTACTTACCTTAAAAACAATCCCAAATATATATACCCAAGCAAATCAATCTCCACTTGTACCTTTAAGAAAGCTTGAATCAACTATTGTACGTGAACCAAAATTATGTCCAATTTTTAGGTAAAATTCTCGATCACAAATTTATCCCAAATAGCTCCAAACAAAGGTCCCAATCTATGCAAAATTCAATACTAAGGATTAGAAATCCAATTTCCAACAAGCAATATAATTCCCATTAGTTTCAAGGTCTTACTTCTTACCAAAAACTTGCCAAATGCTCTTGAATCTTGCTGCACAATGCGCTAACCATCTCCAAAGCTCGAATCTAAGGTCAAAATACTATGATTAAGCATTAACTCAATGTCAAACTTATCGAGTGCTCAAAGCTAACCAAGAACCCAAAGAAAGCTCACCAATAACTTGCCAACCGATCAAAATCCCTGCTGGACAGCATGTTGAACCCCCTTTCAAGACTTCAAACCTAACACTCAAAACCCAAAACTCACCAAAATCTTACCCAAAAACCAACTCCGGCGAACTCACGGCGGCCGCGCTCGGCAACGATGGCGACTGGCAGTGGATGGCGGTGGACGGACGGCTGGCTGACGTCCGCGGCTGGCGCAGGTAAACGGCGCGCGACACGACGGCAACGATCAACGGCTGGTCGTCGGCTGAGTTGAGACGGTGGTCTGAGCACAATGGCGGCGTGGGAACGGCGGCGGCGGCGGCTGGTAACCCCGAAGAAGAAGAAGAAAACGAAGGGGGGAGTATGAGTAGATTATTTTAGATTAGGTTATAATACTACGTGCAAATTATTTTCGTTTAAAAATGAAATAGTAAATACAGTAATAAATAATAAAAAACAATGAAGGTAAAATAGTAAAAATTATAGTAAATATAGTAGCAACTAATTGAGAACTACAAAAATAATGAATGTTTGTTCCTAGTAGATCGATTTTCGATAATATTTATTGTGTTAGGGGTTTGTGGAGTTATAAGGAGGGCAGAGGGAAGTCGCGTTGTGTGTTGAAGGTAGACCTTCAGAAGGTGTACGATTCGGTCAATTGAGATTTTATGTTTGGTGTGTTGCTGGCTATAGATATGCCCCTTCAGTTTGTTAGTTGGGTGAGGGCTTGTGTTACTTTGCCTACGTTCTTTACGATGATTAATGATTCCCTTGAGGGGGTTTTTTCTGGTAGGAAGGGGTTAAGACAGGAGAATCTGTTGTCTCTTTTTTTATTTGTGATGGTGATGGAGGTCTTATTCAGGTTGTTGAATAAACCTCTTGTGTGGTTTAGGTTCCATGATCGGTATGAGTGTGTGGGCCTGACTCATTTGCTTTTTGTAGACGATTTGATGATTTTCTGTGTAGCTGAGAGAGATTCTTTGGAGCTTGTGAGGCAGGTCCTGGCGGAGTTTGCAGGGTTGTCTGGGTTAGTTGCAAATGTTGGGAAGAGTTCCATATTTGTTGCAGGTGTGGAGTTTGGTGAGGCGGAGGAGCTTGTTGCGTTTATGAGATTCTTTCTTGGTTCACTATCTATTAGGTATCTGGGGTTATCTTTATTGACTGGTCAGTTGAGGGTTGTGGATTGTGTGCCTCTGATACAGAGGATCACAGCTCGTATTAGAAGCTGGGCGACGCGGTCCCTCTCTTTTGCTGGGAGGTTGCAGCTTGTTAGGTCAGTTTTACAGTCCTTTCAGGTATTTTGGTGTAGCATCTTCGTGTTGTCTGTGTATGTAACTCATGAGGTTGATCGTCTTTTACGTAGTTATTTATTAAAGAGCAGTGCGGTGAGTCGGGGTGGTGCACGGGTGGGGTGGATGAGGTGTGCTTGCCATTGGGAGAGAGGGGTTGGGTGTGAAACATATGGCTTCATGGAACCAAGTTGCTATTATGAAGCTGCTTTGGCTTCTTTTAATTAAATCAGAATCATTATGGATGGCGTGGGTGGAGGCGTATGTTTTGCATAGGCAATCTTTGTGGGCTGTTCAGTGTGCGGTTGGGAGATCTTGGTGCTTCAAGGTTATCTTGCGTTGTAGAGATAGATTCAAGCATCTGGTTCATTTGATGGTGGGCGATGGAAGGTCATGTTTTGTTTGGTGGGATCCTTGGTTGCCGGGGGGTGCGATTATGGATTCATATGGGTCTACGGTGGTTTATGATGCAAGGAGTAGTTTAAAGGTGCGGTTGTCGGAGTTCATGGATGGTGAGGGAGGTTGGAGGTGGCCTATAGTGTCTTGGGAGTTGCTTGAGATCTGAGGTCTTATTTAGGCAATGGAGCCTAGGGTGAGGGGGAGGATTATTAGGTTTGAGTGTCGGGTGCTAGTGGTCAGTTTTCTATCGATAGTGCGTGGGAGAGTTTGCGTCCTCGTCGTCCTAGGGTGTCTTGGGCTGGTATTTTGTGGGCGGGGGGGTGGTATTCCGCGTCACCCCTTTTGTGCGTGGTTAGCGATGAGGGACAGGTTCGGTACATGGGATTGGTTGAGGAGTTAGGATGTAGTGTCAGAGGGGGGGTGTCTTCTATGTGGGGGAGGTGTGGAGTCGCGGGATCATTTTTTTTTGGAGTGTGGGTTTGGGAGAGAGGTGTGGTCTGGTGTGTTGCGTCAGTTGGGTTCGTCGCATCAGGTGGCAGGTTGGGATGTCGAGTTGAGTTGGTTGTTCCAAGTGGGGTCAGGTAAGGGGGTGCATTGTAAGTTGTTCCGTGTATTCTAGTGTGCTTCCATCTACTACATCTGACAGGAGCGTAATCGAGGGTTGCATGGAGGTCGACCGAGGTCGGTGTCTGCTCTGTTTCACCTTATGGTCTCTACGGTTCGTGCTCGAGCTGCTTGCTGGCGGGTTGATCTTCTTGGTCTTATCTAGTGTGTTTACGGATGTTTTTCTTCTTTTTGAACTTGCCATTGCTCTTTGTTTTGTTGTTGTCCCTAGTTGTAGGGTTTTGGTTTCTTTTCTCTGGCTTTCTCCTTGGTGGTTTGGGGTATTTGCGTTTATGTTTTGGTTATGTTCGGGTATTATCTTGTTGGCTTTGTTTTGGTATTGTTTCCCTGTCTTTGCTTGCGTTTTGTTGCTTTGATGTCTTGATTTTGGGTTGTGGGATCCTCTTATTGTTGTATAATAATATCGCCTATTTTTAAAATTAAAAAAAAAAAAAAAAACTTAAGATAGTTATTGCCCCAAACACCTTGTAAATCTCCAAATTATCTTCCAACTTTCCAAAATCTATTTTAATCCTAAAATTCAAATCTTCCAAAATTAAAATTGAACCAATTAAAATAATTCAATTATCTAAACACTAACCTAAAAAATTCTAAAATTAAAGGAAATAAAATTTAATAATTTTAAAAAAAATTATTTTGAATTTAGCTAGAATGGAGATGTTATATTCTTCCACCTTAAAAAACTTTCGTCCTCACAAGTTCTAATTCTTGAAGAGCTCTGGATGTTGTAGTTTCCTCGAAGCGATGATTTTGCCATAAAATTTTCACTAGAGTTATCTCCCTGTTGTGCAAAGTCTTCACCTCCTTTACAAGTATTTGGGTAGGTTTCTCCTCATAACTAAGTTCTCATTCAACTATAATGAGTCATAGCAAACACGAAAGCAATGAGTATCTCGAATTAAGAGTTTATAATTGTAGTTCTATTTAAGACATGAAGAACAAGAACCATATCAACACACATAGTTAATTAGGGGACTATCCAGCATGATTTTATAAGCTTCAAGATATTTCCTCGCAGCATCTTGATGATGGCTAATGATGGTAAACTTATGCCCAACAATGATATAAGATGGTGCACAATCTTTGTATTTGGCTTGCATGTTATTCAAAAGCTTGCAATGCCTTGAATCTCGATTCATCAAACTAGAATACATGAAAGCCTCAAGATGTAGTAATTTGTGGATAAGGAAGGGAAAAAAAAACACATAAATATAACGCTCCTATGGAACTACTAATTTATTAGAAGGAAAAGATGTAGACTAAATTGTTGGATCCATATGGCAACTTTAGAAGTGGTGATTAGGGTTTGATTAAATTTTTTTCTAAAGTGTGCTCAATTTAATCTAATTAGATAATTCTTTTAATCAAATTAACAAAACCCTAATTGAGTTATGTAATAATATACTCAATCAATCTCAACCAACAAAATCATACAATTAAAATTAAATGCAAAATAATTAGTAAAGAGTTAGAGAAGAAGACACCGTAATTTTCATAGTGGTTCAGTCAAACTCGACCTACATCCACTTTTCCAAGCGCCTCATAGGATTTTGATTGAAAAAACTCCTTTGACTCTTTCCACAGATGAGAACCGCTACCTTGCTCCTTTACGGGTTCAAGACCAAACCTAATTCTTTCCACAGGTTAGGATCAAATCGCTACAATATTTTTTTAAACTTTAGATCACACAAAAAAAAAAAAAAAACTCTATAAAAAGAATGGGTATATAAGTTTGAGCTCAAATGCTTTAATCCTCACAATACGATAGAAATTTCCTCAAGAATAAAATGAAAAAAAAGAAAATCAGGAGCTTGTAGAGAAAGCAACAATGGTGGTCATTGTGCTAATTCTAAAGATTGTAAAATACGAAAAGTTAAAATAATTTTGAAGAAGATGAATTATAAAAAGAGAGAAAAGTAGAGCAGAAAGTGGATTTTAATTTGAACCATAGATTGATCAAAAAGTGAAAGGAAAGATGAAGATAAAAAGTTGAGAAGTAAAAAGAAATAAGAAAATATAAATATTTTTGGAATTTTTATATATNCTTCAAAGGTAACTTTTTATTTTTTATTTTTTATTTTAAATACGAATGACCGTTGGGTCACTTATCCATTTTCTTTTTTCTTTTTAAATAACAAAATCAATTTCTCTTAAATAATTATAAAATCATTTTTTTAAAAGGAAAACCAAAATCCATCTCATACAATATTAAGGCCCATGTGTTACTCACCCTATAGTTCAAGTGGTACTATCTAATTGGTTCGATTTGATAATTAATTCACTACATCACTATTTCGGATATTTTTTATTACACTTCTTTTTACTATATCTTTTTCATATGAATTCCGATTTGAGTGATTTCAGAATCGTTATTTCGAGTTCTACGCTATGGATTATTCAAAATAATAAAATTATTAGTAAATAAAATTAGGCTTGTTATCATCAAAACATTAATTAATTAATTAATTTGAGATTAAGGGCCGAAAAAGATAACAATCTCTATTTTTTATGGTGACAAACCATAGAAGAAAAATAACTTGAAATGCACATAATCATAACAAAACATGTGCTCAATAAGTAATTTCAATTTCAAATATACATATCACCACAAAGATCATGCTTGAAATTCATTCGAAATAATTAACTTCTCCCCTTGAATTAATTCTCTCCCTAGAAAATATATTCAAAAGATACAATTATGCAATACATTCATAAAATATTTTTCTTATACTTCTCCCCTTTTGGAATCATAGAAAAGAATAATAAGCATATAATAGCTCTCTAAAGATATGAATATTTCCCCCCTCCCTAAAGATATTATAATAAGCATATAATAAACATATAATTGATGATTAGAGCTCATAGATTCATGAGTAATATTACCATTTTGCACATGTTCTCTAATAAAATGAGGTCTAATATCAATATGCTTAGTCTTAGAACGATGTATAGGATTTTTAGTCAAATTAATAACATTAATATTATCACAAAATATGGGTACATTATCAAACTTTAATCCAAAATCACAAAGAGTTTATTTCATCCAAAGAATTTGCGCACAACAACTAGCAACCACAATATATTTCACTTTGGTAGTGGATAAAGCAATCAAATTTTGCTTTTTACTAAACCAAGATACTGAGGAACTACCGAGAAATTGGTAAGTCTTACTAATACTCTCATGATCAAGTAAACTACCAACAAAATCCGTGTCGGAATATCCTACCAAATTAAATTCAACATTTCTAGGATACCACAAGCTTACATCAATAGTTCCAAGCAAATATTTATATATTCTTTTAACGGCATGCAAATGTGATTCCTTAAGACAAAATTGAAATCTAGCATATAAACATACACTAAACACGATATCGGGTCTAATAGAGTTCAAATAAAGTAAAGAACCGACCATACCTCAATAAGTCTTTATGTCCACACATTTACCTTTTTCATTTTTGTCAAGCTTGGTGGTGGTGCTCATAGGAGCTTTTGCAAATTTACCTTCATTGAATTTGAACCTCTTGAAAAAATCTCGTGTACTTTTCTTGACTTATGAAGATGTCATCCTTGAGTTGTTTGATTTGGAGTCCAAGGAAGAAACTAAGTTCTCCTATCATACTCATCTCAAACTTACTATGCATACACTTAGAGAATTCTTCACACAAAGATGGTTAGTAGAACCAAATATAATATCATCCATATATATTTGCACTATAATCATATCATTATCATTAACCTTAATAAAGAGAGTAGTATCAATTTTTTCTATTTAAAACCATTTAAAGTAAAAAGTTGCTAAGGCTATCATACTAGCATGTCCTAGTTGTTGGATTTTATGTCCTAAAACTCGTAGTTTGTAAATTAATAAACATATTCTGTTTTGTTTTTCGATAAAATTGTTATTGAAATTGTAATCTTGAATCCAATAAACAAAGGTCCTGGGCTATTTAATGTAGTTTGAACTTTATGTAGTGACATAAAGGTGGATCAAGTTCAAATATATAGCCAAAATGGTCTATATTATATGAATAAGGTTGGGTGCCTTATTCTGGGGACACTATGGATGCGGCCTACTTTGTAGTTAGTACAAACGATGTGATCCTGAATCGTTCATATAGAGATATGTGAGTAGGGGCATCCTATGCAATGAGTTTGCATAAGACTGAACCATGAAATAGTCACTTTTTACGTTCTAAATGCCGTTTTATGTATAAAACTGACTATTTCGTTAATTGATGACCTAGGTAACTTAATCTTAATCCTGAGCTACTTTGAACTCCTGTTCACTCGAAATTATCCTTAGATCTGCATAGGCGAGGGCAGCTTATTATCGTTGGCCCATAAGCTTCCTATTTCAGGGGTAAGATCAGGTGGATAGCTGGGAACATAGGGTGCAAGACGGAATTCACTCTTACCCGTTATAGGGATAGTCGATAGGTTGTTCCTTTAGTACTGAATCCAGGTCTTAAACAAGGGGCCCCACCCTCTCCTTAGCCCGAAAAGGGTTCGGTTAATAGGTTGGACTTAAAACCAATTGTTCATTAGAGGATCAGTGGAACTTAAGGAATAAGAAGTAGTCTCAAGGGTAAAACGGTTTTTATGACCCAGCCGAGATTACGAACAACCTGTGAAGGATTAGCTTACTAATCATGGTTATATCATATAGACACACATATATCTATAGTGAGGGGAGTGCAACTACGGAACTATAGTGGAATGACCAGTGAGTTAACGAATGTTGATTAGCTCCATCTAAAGAGTTTAGCCAGCTAATCTCAAATCGTTGGAGCTTATGATCTATAAGTCCATTAGGTTTCCCTACTAGTTCATATGGAATAAACTTAGAACAATATGATAGAATGATTCGAATTGTTCGAATTAGGTGAAAAGAGAGAAACCGACAAGTATATGTGATATGGTGGTCGGGTTTTTCAGTTTAGAGATACAACTTTAATATTTAAATGTGATTTAAATCTCAAGAATATGAATACGTTCATATTTGGAAGCTCGAAAATAATGGAAATGGTCATAGATGTAAAAAGTCAAAGAGTTGACTTGTGACTTTGAAAAGTCAAACTTTGACCAACCTTATATTCAAATGTGATTTGAATTTCGAGAAAATGAATGCGTATTCATGCTCGGGAGGTCAAAATTAGTCAATACGGAAAAAATCATAAAAAGTCAAAATGTTGACTTTTAGGTCAAAGTTTGACTTTGACAAAATGACTATTTTTCCTTTTGACTAAAGTTAGTGGGAAAATCCAAACATTTGTTGGATAATTCCACTAACAAAATAGTGGGTTAGATGTTGGCTTATAGTGGAGACATTAAGCCCACTTAGATAGTGGATTTTAGGTGTTGGGTTTTTATGAATTGATTTCATGCAATTTTTGCATGGCTCTTTGGGCTTTGAATTTTGATTAAAAACTTTTGCCATTTTTTCAAAATTGTTTTCTAAATTTGGCTGGAAAAATCACTATTTTTTTGGTGAAAAAAAAAGAAAACCCATACCCAACCCAAAATCTATCTTTTATTTCCAACTCTTTCTCTCTCTCGGGTTCTTCATACATCGGGTCTCACAATCTGATTCTGACACCAGAGGATAGTAGTTCAGCTCTAGTGGTGGTCCGGGAGAGTTCAGGTCGAGATTCAACAAGGAAAAACGGTTTTCGGGAGCTTCAAAGGTAATATTAATTTACTGTTTTCCTTCGTTTGCATGGTTATTTCCTTTTAATTAAAAGCAATTAGAGTGTAATTAAATCCTTATTCTGCTGCGTATGTCTCGTGTTCCATCACTAGTCTTCTATGCCATAACCAAGAATTATCATGCAACACAGAAAGACATTTATCAATAATAGGGCAATCATTCAAATCAAGAGTGTACACATTTTCATCCCTATTTCCAACAAACAAGATTTTTCTATCACTGGCATTTTCAATTATGCAATTCTTTTTATCAAATACAACTTTAAATTCTTTATCACACAATTTGCTAATACTAAGAAAATTATGCTTTAAACCACCAACTAACAGTACATTTTCAATTAAAATGGAAGATTCATTACCTATATTACCCTTGTCGATAATTTTACCTTTCTTGTTGTCACTAAAGGTTATCATGCCTCCATCCTTTTTGGAGAAAGAAATAAATTTGCATTTGTCTCCCGTCATATGCATTGAGCAACCACTATCCAAGTAGCCATCTATTTTTCATAGAGGCTTTCAAACAAACATACAAACAAAAAGTTTAAGTTTGATTCTTTGATACCCATACTTGTTTGGGTCCAAGAGTGTTAGCATTTACAAACTTAGGGATCCATTTTATTTTTGAATAACTTTATGTCCATACTTGCCACAAGAAAAACAAACAACATTATGCAAGGATTTATTTATTGATGCACTTTACTCTTCTTGGAGAAATTCTTTCTTGGAGCATTGTAAAACTTTGCTCTTTGAGAAAAAAATTCTTCTTGAAGAGGTAGAGTGAACATACTTCAATTTAAAGCATTTAGGTCTAATATGACCTTTAACACCACAATTATGAAATATAGGCACGAAACTAGATTTAGCATTATTAGACACAACATTAGGCATATTAGGCACAATAGAAGATTCTTTAACAAATATAGTTTTAGAACTTGAAGGAGTAGAACATTCATCAATATAGTCTAAACCTCTCTTATCACCAACATGCTTGTCTACTTCAATTATTTTGTTCAATCTTTGAGCACCTATTGTCAACTTTTTAATAGACTCTTTAGCTTTATCAAGAACTTTGATAGCACTAGAAACGTGTTATTTTCCTCTACTTAACTCGGGGTTGTTAAGATATTTAATATGTTTAATTTGATTTTTTTTGTAGGACTCTAGTGTACAAGCATTCAAATGAAGCGTTTGGGACAAAAAGACGTTAAGATGGCCAAAATAGGAGCCAATTTGAACAAATGAAGAAAGAAGACCAACACATTGAAGTTCTCTACCTCCGAGCGTTGCAACGCTCCGAAGATGGAACAACGCTATCGTCACAACGCAAGTGCAACATTCATCTCCAATGCTGTAAGGTAGAATGGTAGTGTTACAATGCTCAATGCTAGCGTTGCAACGCTACGTAGTTTGACGGAACTTCCACCTTCGCATGCGCACAATCAAGCATCAGGGGCAAGTATTGTGATGCTTCCTTGACGCTCAGCAAAAATGCACCGCAGCGTTGCGATGTTGCAACAAGCCTATAAATGAGCCATTCGAGGCCAACACTCTAGAAAATGAGAAATTTCGAAAAATTGAAGAGTTACTCCAATTTTAGGAGCCCTTGTAGTCATATTGCTATGTAAAGTTTGCCATAGATAGCCTCGTTTCTCAACCAATCATTGTAATTCGGATATGCCTCTTAGAGGCTAGGTAAATTTTCTTGACATTGTTTGTATGTCTTAATTCTTGAAGGATTGTTAGTTAAATTTACTTAATTTTTGTGAACCCTTTGGGTGGATTTGTGTTAATTTTAATAGAGTTTCAATGAATTGATTTGACAAATTAATTTATCGAAGTTCTTGTTTGCAATATCGTCATAGCCTATGCAATATTGATTGTTTTAGTTGCACGTATTAGGATAACATGTTTAAGGTCTAGATTTTTTCTGGCCAAACTCATGTATGCCCTAGTATAATCTTTTCCAATTAATCATGCTACAAGATATGGCTTTTCCGGTTTGTGGTATGTCTCAACAATTTAACTTTGTTGTGTTGCAATTTAGTTTTAACTTGTATGTCGCCAAGAAGGAAGAGTTAATAATTGAATCAGTGGTAGTTTGATTTTTTTTTTTTTTTAATCAAAATTGGCTAATTGGGATTAGATTTTCTAATAGGTTGAAGGGTTCACAAAATTAGTAAAATTAACTAGTGCCTAAGGATAGAAAATAAAAAGCATATAAACAAGTCCCAAGATTTTCCCATCAATTTGATCCAATCCATTTTCTGTGCTAATTTTTTGTTTTCTCTATTCGATTGTCAATTTATTTTACAAAAAACCAACAAAACCCTTATTCTCACATGGAATCTTTAAATAATCCTAGTTGATCATTAGTCTCTCTGTGGATTCGACCCCGATCTTACCACTATACTGTGTTTGTGGTACAGTCTTGGATCAGTGAATATTATCTTTCTTTGCTCGAGCTGGGGGTGTGTACGCCAACACCTTCCCGGAGTCTGAACAAATTTGGCACTGTTGCTAGGGAGACTTGGCAATTAGCCTAGGATATTTTTTTGATTCCATTTATATATATATATATATATTATATATATATATATATATATATAATTAAAAGAGTGTGTATATTGACTTCCCTTTGGTTTATATGACCCGCTCCTCTGGGAGTGCAAACTTCATTTTTATTACAGATATTGATCGGGAGGAGAGGAGAATCCGAAGGAAGCGCAAAGGAGAAATACCAGAAGAAGGAATTCAACAAGTTGTTGATAATACAACAAGAGCAATGGGAGAAGAAGTTTGTGAGAAAACTCTGAGGGAGCTGGCAGAGCCTGACATGGACCAGCAGCCCCTGTGCATCGTATTTCCACCAACCACTGTGCCATTCGAACTTACGCCGAAGCTAATCAATCTATTTCCTACCTTCAGAGGGAGTGTAGGGGAGAACCCCCATAAACACATCAAGGACTTCCATATGGTTTGTGTAAGTATGCGACCTCATGGAGTCACAAAAGAACAACTGAACCTTAGAGCATTTCCTTTTACATTACAAGACGACGCTAAGGATTGGTCGTACTATTAGCTCCAGGGTTGATAACTACTTAGAATAAGCTTAAAAAGAAATTTCTTGAAAAAAAATTTCCGGCTTCTAGAGCCCACTCGATAAGAAAAGACATTTATGGAATAAAACAATTTATTGGTGAGTCTTTGTCTGAATATTATGGGTGAAGGAACTCCTTTTATAGAGAACCTATAAAAGGAAATGGATCATCTAATTCCTATTTCGATTGAAAACAAACATTTACAAACATACAGATTATGCACTTTAACTAAAATTATAGCATGCTTTTGAACAACAAAAAAGGGTTCAAGTGATTATACCTTTGAAGAACTCTTCTTCACGTAAATCCTTCAGACAAACACGAACTCCTCGAACAGCGACGAACTCTCCAAACAGCAACAAATTCGAACCAAAAAGAGAAGGACACAACTACTTGGTGACCTCGGTATTTTTAGGGTGAGAACCCAGGAGTGGTGGGCTCTGACTATTTTGGTTAGAAGGGAGTTTAAGAGTTTGGAGGAGGAAGACTTGAAGAAGAACACACTGTCATGTAGCAAAGTGCTTCAATCATTTAGTCTAAAGCTCTATCGTATAGATTCTGATGCGTTAGTTTTTTTTTGGAAAAATAAAATCATATTTTATTTATTTTACTTTGCCATAAAAATCAACTAACCTCCCAGGTAAGGTGGTTAGAAAGAAAAAGGGATTAATTATCCAAATAATTAAATAATATAAATAAATATGATAACCAACTTATCATATTATATTTAGAACCTATAGTTTTAATATTATATCATATATAATATAAACTATAGTTCTTTTTCTCTATTTTATGGCATTTAATATAAATCATATTTATATTAAATTTAACAACTATGGATCTCATTCATAGAAAATATATTTGAATCACATTCAAATATTTATGAAGAAAATCGATCATGAGGATTTCCATGAGCAGCGGAAAGATCATTCCAAATTACAATCATGTATGAACATTACAATTACAGTCAAAACACAAACATACAGTTATGCATTCAATACATAAATTACAACATGAAAGTACAAATGATCAAGAAGAGAAATCTCTACACACATTTGTAGATTCGTCTTCACGCTCCTTGATCACGACCGCTCGAACACAGCAACCTCGAACGCTCGTCCAACACGACTGCTACACTGCACGAACACTGCACACTCGAACTCAGTGACCGCCTCGGTCACAAACACCCCAACAACACGAAAGGCCTCCACAGAACATCGATGGCGTCGAGTTGAGTGTAACACCACCAAGAAGGTTACCTTGGTATTCTCGGTGTGAGAATCCAGAAAGTGGGATATGTGTGGACTTGGTTTGAGGCAGAAGATGGAGGATTCAACAATCGTGTAAATGATTGAGCAAGTGGGAGAAGGCTAAACCTATCGTATAGGTCGATACCCAATCGTTTAGCAAAAGCTAAGCAATCGTCTAACAAAAGCTAAGCGATCGTTTAGCTCATCGCTTAGTTCCATGTCTGTCACTTACAGACACTACACAATCATTTACCTTTGTCAAGCTATCACTTAGTAAATCCCTATTTACTTGACAACTTTCTTGAGATTCTTCCGAGAGAGAAAAATCTCAAAATAATAAATTTCAACTTTTTTTTAATTAGGAAAATAATTTTCCTTTTGTCTCACGGTTACCATGAAACCACCAATAACCTCTCACTCAATTGGTTATTAGAGAAAAAGAATTAATTATCTAATAATTAATATTTTTATAAATATAAATGATAACCAACTTATCATAATATATTTATAACCTATAGTTTTAATTTTTCATCTCATAAAACATATAAACTATAGCTTTTTTTCTATTCAATGGTACTTAATGTAAATCTCATTTACAATAATCCCCCACTAGATGTATCTCATACATCATACCAATTATATCATATATAATCAAATTACCTCTTGTCAATTTGAACATTTCAAATCAACACCAAGAACTGATCCTCAACTGAATCCATTGAGCTACCAAGGGGACCTTATGGACCTGTAGCTCGAAGATCCAACGGTACGTGAATAACTGACTAAACTCTTTAGTCACGGGATCCACCATCCATTAATTGTCAGGCACTCTACTAAAGACCGACAGCTAAACTCTCCTTACCATAGATATATTATGTGTCCATCTAAACCAATCAGAAATGCGACAACTCTTCACAGTCATAAGTACAGCTGGGCCAATAAACGTTATGCCCCTGTAGTTACATCTAACTTCTTAAGTACCACTGATCCCTCTAATGAACATAAGTCATAGTCCTACTATGACTGAGTTCTCTCTTCCAAAGAGAAGTTGTGGCCACTATGTTCAAGCCCTAGAATCAGCCCTTAAGGGAGCAATCTCTCTACTTATCCTTGCTTCGGGAAAGAAGTGAATTTCATCTTGTGGATTGAGTTCCCAGCTCTCATATCAGACAAGTCCCCAAATAGGCATGTTGAGTTGGCAATCTGGCCACTCTCACACATACTAATCAAAGGATCACCCTTAAAGGCAGAAGTTCCCAAAATACTCAGGATTGAGGTCGTGTCACCTATGGCCATTTAGGTGAGATGTAAGTCTCTAGTATCAACGATATTATATACAGAGTCTAGTCATCTCGTGGTCCAATCTTATACCAACTCTTTGTATACGACACCCTCGCTCGCACGTCTCCACATGCATGGTCAGGTTCTACCATATGTAGTAGTTTATAACACTTGCAAACCTCTATAAAGCGAGCCGTATCCGTAGTGTCACCAAGATCAGGTATCCCACCTTAATCCTTATACTACAGACCTATTTAGGTTATCACTTAAGGCATGATCCACTTGTATGTCATATATATATGCTTAAGTTCACATAAGATAACCAAGGAGCTTTGTTTAAGTTTTGCATGCAACTCTTTATTATTGATTTTAATTCTAATTTCATTGATTATAACACTTATAAAAAATGAAACAATTAAAACCAACCATTGCAAGAATGACATACAAAAGTCATTTATAACTATTATAAATTAACCTAAGGTAGTATCATGCTTCATGCAATGTTCATTCATTACTAATATGTAACTTTTATATAAACAAGTAATGAATTAAGCTATAGCATACATTTCATACAAACATTCAACCTTATATTATAACATTTATAATATAAATGATGCATGGATATGCTATAATGTATAACTCTTATATTATATGATGCATGAGCATGCTTTATGTAATTTAAATCATGCATACTAATATATTATAACACTTATAATATAAAATGATGCATGAAAATAAATGCATAACCTATGGTGGGTTTTAAAACTATATGACATACATTATAGGACATATAATAAACATACATCATATCATATTTAAATAAAGTTCATGGACCGGGATAGTAAATCTCAAAACTGAAAAGGATAAAGGCTAAACTATTACAAAAGCTGAGTCCACCAATTCAGAACAAGTGAATCGGGTCTTGAATTGCTCACCTTGAAGCCTTGCAGTTTGATCGTGTAGCAAATGTTCTGATCGTCGAGAATTGAGTGTCGAGTATAAACGATTGTGTATCAACGATCGCGTAGCTTTGGACTATGTGAGAAGCTTGAAAGTCCACGCGGATCGTGCAGCGGGCTTCGAGTAGCGCATATCATGCGATTGTGTAGCTAAAGACTATGTGATGAGCATGATAGTCTACATGATCGAGTAGCGTGCACCGAGTATCATATACTATGCGATCGTGTAGCTACTGACTACGCGATGAACATGATAGTCTACACGATTGTTTAACACGCATGCCTTGCATCGAGTATCAAATACTGCGCAATCGTCTACCCATCGAGCGTTTACACGAACATGCAGCCAACGCAACATGATCGTGTAAACATTTTACATGATTGCATAGCATTAGCTATGCGATCGTTTAGCAGATGTTACACAATCGTGCAGAAAACTCTACACAAACGCATAGCAAAATCTAAACGATCGTATAGCTCCAACTACACGACGCGACCACTATTTCGTCTTCTCCATCGAAACTTACTGCAACCTTCACGTTTGAAGCTTTACGAACGACTCAAAAACCAAAAAAAATGTAGACTCGATTGCAAGAATTAATGCCCAAAAACGCAGAGGCCCTTACAAATTAACTTTTATAACTTAAAAAGAAAGCCAAAACAGAGACAATTATCCCATAAACATCCATCAACAACCATCCACATACATTTAACGATTAAACACAATGTAGAAATTAAAACCCACCTAAACTGTAAATGATTTCAAGCATAAATGGAATTTGGAATCAGAACTACAACCTAGCTCTGATACCAATTGAAGGAACTCATTTTACAGAGAACCTATGAGTGAAAGTGAATCATCCAAATCCCATTTCGATTGAAAACAAACATTTACAGTAAAACATACAGATTATGCACTTTAACTAAAATTACAGCATGCTTTTGAACAATAAAAAAGGGTTCAAGTGATTATACCTTTGAAGAACTCTTCTTCACGTAAATCCCTCGAACAAACACGAACTCCTTGAACAGTAACGAACTCTACAAACAACAACAAATTTGAACTAAAAAGGGAAGGACACAACCACTTGGTGACCTCGGTATTCTTAGGGTGAGAACCCAGGAGTGGTGAGCTCTGGCTATTTTGGTTAGGATGGAGTTCAGGAGTTTGGAGGAGGAAGACGATTAAAGAAGAACACACTATCGTGTAGCAAAGTGCTTCAATCGTTGAGTCTAAAGCTCCATCGTATAGGCTCTCAATCTATCGTATAGATTTTGATGCGTTCATTTGTTTTGGAAAAATAAAATCATATTTTATTTATTCCACTTTGCCATAAAAACCAACTAACCTCCCACTAAGGTGGTTAGAGATAAAAAAGGATTAATTATCCAAATAATTAAATAATATAAATAAATATGATAACCAACTTATCATATTATATTTATAACATATAGTTTTAATATTACATAATATACAATATCAACTATAGTTATTTTTCTCTATTTTATGACATTTAATATAAATCATATTTATATTAAATTTAACAACTATGAATCTCATTCATAGAAAATATATTTGAATCACATTCAAATATTTATTCCTCCAATTAAACAATAATGTATCAAATACATTATGCCAATTATATCATATATAATTGAATCAATTTAATTATATCTATATAATTAAATTCCCTCTTATTAATTTGTACATTTCAAATTAGCCCAAAAACTGATTCTCAACTAAATCCTTTCAACTACCAAGGGGACCTTATGAACCTGTAGCTTGAAGCTTCAACAGTACGTGAATAAATAATTGAACTCTTTAATCACATTATCCACCATTCGTTAACTATCAGGCACTCCACTAAAGACCGACAGTTGTACTTTTCACACTAAATATATATTTCTATGTCCATTGGATATAACCAATCAACAGTACGATGACCCTTAACAAATTACTAGTAAATACAACTAGGCCAAATTACCGTTTTGCCCCTGTAGTTACATCTAACTCCTTAAGTACCAATGATTCCTCTAATGAACAATAGTTCATAGTCCCACCATGACTAAACCCCTCTCGGGCCAGGAGAGGGTGTGGCACCACATTGTTCAAGACTTGGAATTAGTCCTTAAGAGAGTAATTTATCTACTTACCCTTGTATTGGGGAAGGAGTGAGTTACCAGCTCCTCAATCAGACGAATCCCCAAAATGATAGGCTTGTTGAGTCGACGATCTGGCCACTCTTACCCATGCAAATGAAAGGACCACCCTTATAGGCAGGAGTTCACAACTCACTCAAGATTAAGGTCATGTTACCTATGGTCATCTTAGTGAAATGAAAGTCTCTATTATGAATGACGTTATATAATGAGACTAAGCATTTCGTGATCTGATCTTATATAAACTCCTTTGTATAGAATATTCCCGCTCACATGTCTAATACATGAATGATCAGGATCAGATCATTTGTAGCACTTTACAACATTTGTAACATCTACAAAGCGGGCCATACTTGTAGTGTTACCAGGATAAGGTACCCATTCTTATCCATATACTATAGATCATTTAGGTTATCACTTAAACATGATCCACCTATATGTCTCCACATACATGTTTAAATTACAACGATAACCTTGGATGTTAGTTTATTGGTTTGTGGTTAATGCAACTAAAATATCACATATTTCATAGACGAAGTGAATAAAATATCAAATATTATTAATCATAGAAATGTTTGTTCATACAAGGTTTACAAACGATAGGACCCAACGAGATTTAAGGCATCAACCGCTAGCTTTCCCTATCACCAAAATTCTAACCAATTATTAATTCAATATTTCTATAGTGGTTTACTTTCTAGTGTTAGGAACTCCATTGACTCAGCAGCTGGAGGCGCTCTTACTGACAAGACGCCAAGGGAAGCCCATAAATTAATTTCACGCATGGCTGAAAACAACCAAAATTTTGGAACTAGGGCTACTGAATCTGATTTAATTGTTAATTCTAGGGTTAAGGAAATAAAAACTCAAATTTCTAACTTAACTACTCTTGTGATATAGATGACCCAAGGAGGAGTCGCTCAAGTAAAAGCTTGTGGGGCCTGTGGAGTAGTAGGACATGCCTCTGAAGCATGTCCTCAAGCCCAAGTCAATGCAGTTGGGGGTTACCAGAGGAAATACGACCCTCATGTCCAATATACAATCTAGGCTGGCGTGATCACCCTAACCTCAAATGGGGAGGTCGAGGCCAAGGACAAGAGCATGACAGTTCCAATCATTCCAATCAACCGTCGTCATCTTCCTCAAGTATGTCTCTAGAAGACATTGTCAAATCTTTGACTGACAACTCCTTAAAATTTCAACAGGAAATCCAACAACTGCAAAAGGACTATTTCCAATTATCACAGGACACTAAGGCATATCAGCAAGAAACCAGGGCGAGTATGGAAAATCTTGGCTCTCAAGTCACACAATTAGCTATTGCAGTGAGTCGAATAGAGACCAAAGGTTCAGAGAAGTTACTTGCCCAGCCAGACCATGCCAATGTGAGTGCCATCAAACTCAGGAGTGGCAAAGAGCTTCCATCACCTACAATCTCTTTAGACAACCCACCTCTACCTGGTAAGTCCAACGAAGAAGTTGAGAAAAATGAGGGTAAATCCGAGGCACGCCCGTCTACCTCTATGGTAAGTACTCTTCCTTCACCTTCTGTGAACCTTATATTCCTCAAGCCCCATTTTCTAGTAGGGTGGAAAGACCAAAACAAGAACATAGGGATGAGGAATTGATCGAGATGTTTAAAAAGTTTCAGATAAACATTCCCCTCTTGAACGCGATTGAGTAGATTCCTAGGTATGCTAAGTTCCTCAAGGAACTGTGCACCAAGAAGAGGATAGGTAAGGATAGGGCATTGTGGTAAGTAAGAATGTATCGGCTCTACTTAAACATAATATGCCTGAAAAATGTCGAGATTTAGGTATGTTCGCTTTACCCTGCATTATTGGTAATAGAGTCATTCGTCATGCCATGCTTGATCTAGGAGCCTCTATTAATGTCATGCCATATCATGTGTATGAGCATTTCAATTTGAATGACTTGCAAAAAATTGCTATGTGCATCAAATTAGCTGATAGATCTTATATCCAACCCCTAGGATAGTTGAGGATGTGTTATTGCAAGTTAAGGATTTGATTTCCCCAATTGATTTCTACATTTTAAAAATGGATGAAATTTTCACTCCTTCTACAATTTTGTTAGGTAGGCCCTTTATGAAAACTGCAAAGACAAAAATAGATGTTGACAAGAGCTGTCTTTCTATAGAGTTTGATGGGGAAGTATTTCATTTAACATGTATGACGCCATGAAATTTCCTGAGGAATATCTATCCCTGTGTATGATTGAGGCACATGACTTATTAGATGATATTGTGTTGCATGATGGTGATGATGACTCTGACATATTGATTGCTCCATGTATTGATTTGGATTCGCATGACTCGCATGATTTATCTCTTTCTGTTATTGATATTAGCAACCTTGAGGAACCTTATTCTAATTTTGATATTGTTGATTTACAGGTACAAGGGACTGAGTTGAAGTCTCTCCCTAATCATCTGAAATATGTGTACCTGGGCGAAGTGAACACCTTTCCAGTTATAATTTCTAGGGAGCTGACACCTACCCAAGAGGAATCCTTAGTTGAGACTCTAAAGACCTATAAGGAGGCCATTGGGTGGACTTTCGATGATCTCAAGGGAGTGAGCCCTTCTTTTTGCATGCATAGAATAACCTTAGAGGAAGGATCCAAGCCCACAGTTCAATCCCTCAAGAGGCTTAACCCCACGATGAAAGATGTCATTCTCAAGGAAATTATCAAGCTCAATGAAGTCGATAATATTTATCCAATTTTTGACAACAAGTGGGTAAGTTCTATTCAGGTAGTTCCAAAAAAGACTGGCATGACAATCGTGGAGAATGATAAAGATAAGATGGTGTCGATGCGCGTATAGAACGAATGGAGGATGTACATCAATTTTCGAAAGCTCAACGAGGTAACTAAAAAAAGACCACTTTCTTATCCCTTTTCTTGATCAAATGGTGGAACGTGTCATACCCCCTCCCAGATTACCCTCTTAATCTAAAAGAGGATATGATCGCGATAGTTGCCAGCCCTGCTGCCAGCACCCATCACCTTAGCCCTCTAATCTAAATGCCAACATGTTAAACATTAATAAGGTATGCATATGGTATGTCTCCTTAAGGTTCTACAAAATATTATATAAACACATGCATACAGCTATGATATAACATCTAAGGGGAGAAACATTCACAGATGGGCCCAGACATCTCTAACAAAGCCCTAGTCCCTCTCAAAACATGTGTACATAAATAGATCATCAACCTAAGTCTTCTTAATAAGACGAGTCTCTCAGTGGCAAGCAGCAGTAGGATCAACCCTGAGGAATCTAATCGCTACCTAAGAAGGGAAAACACAGAAATTCTGTGAGTTAAAAGCCCAGTGAACGACTATAGAATCGTATAACATCATGCATTACATCACTATAAATATGTAAATATACTAATGAGTATCTCAAGCAATTGTCTTTAAGTGTAGCTTTAAACCATTCTTAGATATCATCAAACATCATTATTCCCTAGTTGAGAATGAGTACCCCCTCCCAACATTTAATACCGGCCAAGAGACTCATACTTCGGTCTCTCATTCAGAACTGCCTACGTGCACGTGGCCATACTAAGTATCGTCATACATTAGGTACTTCCACTCAGATACCTTCTCAAACTTGTCCTTCAGTATCGAGCTACTAAGATACCTTCTCAAATGTCCTTCGGTACTGGGGTATTTTGTAGCATCAAATTAAGTTCTATTGCCTACCATCTACACAAGAACTCATTCTCTCATAGCCTTCCTCTAGGAAGCATATTTCAACATTAGAAACTTAACTTTTGTAATGACCACATGACATACCTTGGCCTGTGTTACACATATACAAGCCGGGAAACATGCATTAAGTTATTCTCCCACCATTTGTTGCTTGAGGGAGTATAAATTCATCATTAATGTCACTATAACTTACTTGATCTTATATGCATAAGTATTGGAGACATTAATTCACTTAGTCACCCACCGCTTGTCAGGGCTCTTAACGGTTTTACGCCTCTACTAGCTCTTCTTGGCCTGAAAAGACATAATTCCCGGTTAAACTACTTAGAATTCTTAGTAAAATACCTCAAATAGTTCATTTACTAAAGGAACTTTCATCAACAAAGACAGCTTTACTGGCGAGATCCTCCTCATGAGAGAGATTAGCGAGATCCTCCTCATGAGCGAGATCAGCGAGATCCTCACAAGCGATATCAAGCTTTTCTTGGCAACTTTTATCCTAGCGATACTTACCTTACCAGTGATACTCAGCCCAATTTCTAGCGAGATTTCCTTCTAGAGCGAGATCCTCATCACAAAATCAGCGAGATTTCCTTCATAAGCGAGATCCTCATTCCCATATCTCGCTATAACTCTCCACGGTGAGCTGTTTGCTTATTTTTCCCAAGTAGCTGTCTGCTTATGCACCGTTTCCCTATTACAACTTCAAAAATTCATAACTTAAAATCCAGAGCTCTTTTTTTAGAAACGTCCTTCTACAAACTTATTTAGAATCGAGTAACTTTTTTACCTTAAAATTTCAGCTAAAAATTCCTTATAATTTGGCTTGGAGTTTCTAATATTCACCTTGAACCCTGACTAATCCGAGGTTCTGCCTCTTCTGCAAATTCTCCACCTTTGTTCTTCTCTTCTTGCAATCTTTATTTGGCAGGACAACCTTGAAAACTAGATTCTCTCAGCTTTCAAATGGTACCGATTTCACTAAATTTTCTCTTGTTAATTGCCGAAACCAAGCTTTTGAAGTTTAACTTCCCTTTTAATCTTTCTGCCACTTCTCGAGTTCAAGGAGTAGATTGCCACGTCACCCCACACTTAGTGCCTCCAGCCAAACTAATGAATGAGTTTCTCCGTTTAATATATTTTCCTTCCCTTCCTTCATAATCCCTATAAATAAACATGAATTTTTACTTAATAAATATGTAATATAACATTCCTTTGGCTAAACATGCTTATCTAGGGAACCTAGAGTTCGGGGTTTACAGAACGGCTCACCAGAAAACTGTTCTTTTGTTTTCTTGATGGGTTCTCTGGGTTCTACCAAATCCTAATCACCCAAGAAGACTAGGAAAAGACTACATTCACTTGCACTTATGGGATTTATGCCTTCAGGAGGAAGCTATTCGGGCTTTGCAATGCCCTAGGTACGTTCCAAAGGTATATGATGAGTATTTTTTTTTTCTGATTTCATAGAAAAGTGCTAGAGGTGTTCGTGGATGATTTTACAGTTTATGGAGAATCTTTTGATGATTGTTTGCATAATCTTGGTCCAGTATTGAAACGTTGCATCGAGACTAATATTGTGTTGAATTATGAAAGTGTCACTTTATAGCTTCTCATAGGATTGTTTTAGGACATTTAGTTTTTGCAAAAGGGATCGAGGTAGACAAGACTAAGATAGATGTTATTGCTAACCTTCCCTATCCTAAAAATGTTAGGGAGATTTGTTCTTTTCTTGGTAGTACAGGTTTTTACAGGCGTTTCATCAAGGATTTTTTGAAGTTGGCATTACCTCTATCAACGTTGTTGCAAAAAGATTTTCCTTTTAATATTGACAAGAAGTACCAGGAGGCCTTTGACACTTTGAAGGAAAAGTTGACCACCGCCTCGATTCTGTAACCTTCACGATGGGACATATCATTCGAGATCATGTGTGATACTAGTAATCTAGTAGTGGGAGCGGTCCTAGGACAGCGGGTCGACAAGAAAAGTCATGTTATATGCTTTGTATCAAGGACCCTAAATCCTACCTAGACAAACTACATGTCATACCCCCTCCCTAGCCTTAGCCCCCAAGACTTGGAAGGGAGCGTGAGGGTACACCAGTAGTATTCCAAGTTAATAGGTAGGGTGGGCGTGTTGTGCCACACAGGGGGCTGGTGTACCACACAGGGGGCTGGCGGCAGTTTGCATTTGGCTTTACCCTACTGCCAATTTAGCCAAAATACCTAGCTTACCCTACTCCAATTTAGCCAAATCCCGAAATTAGCCTCTTTAGAGGTTATTTGGACAGTGGTAGGTTAGCTGGGCATTGGCAGTAGGTAGGTGGGCGTGTTGTGCCACACATGGGGCTGGCGCGTTTGGGCTTGCGTGCGGTTGCACGGTGGGGCTGCCTACACTGGGCGTGATGCGTCGCACGGGAGGGCAGCTACACTTGGCTAGCGTAGTGGGATTGTGTCAAGCGAGGCGCGCGAATGGACGGATGCAGCGCTGCAGGCGTGCGCGCAGGGTGTAGGCTGGCTGTGCGTTCGGCTGACCTAATGCCTCACTAATGCAACCTTTGTTTCTTTTAATCTCCAATCAACTTGGCAGCCTAATAACTCAAACGTAATTCTCTAAATATGCTCTCAACACAAGATTTAGGTGATGGTATGAATAAAATTCCTCCTTGCCCAAAACCCTCTATTTATAGCCATTCCAAACTCACCCCCTTGTGACAAACTCAACTCCCATTTGTCTCACTTTGGAGCTCGCCACACTTAGTCTACTCAGTCTAGCCTTGAGTTGTTCTTATCTCAGCTTTCCAGCCAAAATCTCCTTTTTGCATGAAATCTCCTTCACACCACCTCCTGCTTGGGGTGATAAGACTCAATTGCATGAAATCTCCTTTGTCCACCTCCTACTAGAACTTTGTGTGATCCTTCTTTTGGCCAACCTTAAAATCAACGTTAATACTTAACATATTTCTCTATTTAAATTGTTTAAGACTTATGCTCGTATACCATTGGCATTTTCCTTTTTGAAGTTTTCCATCAATTAGCCTTTACTTTTTTATCCTTAATAGCATTAACAACTCACCCTTCCTTCATTCAAAGTTCCTACTTAGCTATCGCATGCAGTCCGGCCATCCCCAATGCGATATGGTGGCCGCTCACACCGTTGATCATGGCCTGCTAAGGTGTACTTGCTTGGCCTTACTAAGCCCACGGATGCACGGGTGCTGACCATCGACGCATGGGCAATGCTGTCTAGGCGCTTACGCGCTTGGCCGCATAGGCCACGCTCCGGGGTCGCAGTGGGGCATGCCTCCACCGCATGGGCGTGTGCTTGGCATAAGGCATCGATGCATGGCTACTCGATAGACTCGACAGCGTTCGACGCATAGGATGGCTTGCCCGCTTGCCCGTTCGACGCATAGGTAGGGCGCTCGGCATACACCATCGACGCATGGGCTGCGTGCTTGACGCACGACCTGTGCGCTTGTCCTTGACGCATGGGTTGCATGCTTGGCGCATGGCCTGTGCGCTTGTCCTCGACGCATGGGTTGTGTGCTTGGCGCATGGCCTGTGTGCGTGGCTTCAACGCACGGCCTGCGCGCCTAGCATGCTCATTTCGATGCATGCTTCCTGCTCGTGTCCGCATGGCTCATGTATGCCTTTGCGTTGGTTGTATGCAACCCTTAGCCATTTTTCAAGTCTTCTTGCTTCCATACTCTATGCATTCTTGCGTCCAACATGTTTTAAGCCCTTCATAGGCGTTTGGACTTTTTGTCACCTTTTTGGATAATTTTAATGTTTTCCACCCTTTGTTCGAATATCCTTACTTATGATTTTTCTTCTCTATTTAACCTCCCACTTTAGATTTAGTATTAGGGTCTTACACTACACCACGGCTGAGAAAGAACTTCTGGTTATTGTTTTTGCTTTAGATAAATTTCGTTTTCACATTCTTGGCTTTCTTGTTACTATATTTATTGATTATTCTGCTTAGGTACCTCATGACCGAGAAGGAGTCTAAGCCTTATCTTGTGCGTTCGATGCTTCTCCTTCAGGAGTTCAACGTGACTATCAAGGTTAAAAAGGGAGTAGAAAACTTGGTGGCAGACCACTTAAGCAAGGTTGTGCAAGAGGAGGACCCTATGCCTTTACGAGAGGATTTCCCTGACGAGTTCCTATTCTAGATTACCACGCCCATTCCATGGTATGCTGACATGGTAAATTTCCTGGTTACTGGTAAGTTCTCCTATGATATGCCTAGTTCTAGGAAGGCCAAACTGAGGAGTGATTCAAAATATTTTGTTTGGGACCCACCATACCTCGGGAAAATTTATTCTGACCAAATCGTTAGGAGGTGTGTCTCGGAAGAGGAGTTTGGGTCTGTACTTTTATTCTGTCATGAGATGGCCTATGGAGGGCATTTTAGCCCTAAGAGAACTGCTAGGAAAGTTTTGGATAGTGAATTGATCTAGAATTCTTTGTTTGCTAACTGTTTTGCATTTTGCAAATCCCATGAGAAATGTCAGTGGTCAGGTTCTCTGTCTAGGACAAACGAGATTCCATTTAATTCTATCCTTTTGTATGAGATTTTTTATGTTTGGGGCATGGATTTCATGGGACCCTTTCCTTCTTCATATGGTTACTTGTATATTCTTTTAGCAGTGGTTTATGTGTCGAAGTGGGTTGAGGCTATCCCCACTAGGATTAACAGTGCTGCCGTTGTTTCAGGATTCTCAAGAGCTAACATCTTTTCCAGGTTTGGCATACCTCGAGTCATAATTAGTGACCAGGGTACACACTTTTTCAATAGGATCATCGAGGCGCTCATTAGGAAGTATGGACTTCACCATCGAGTTGCCACTCCGTACCATCCTCAAACAAATGGCCAAGCAAAAATTTCTAATCGAAAGGTTAAGAGTATTCTGGAGAAAACTGTCAATCCAACAAGGAAAGGTTGGAGCAATGCCTTGACGATGCTCTTTAGGCTTACAGAACTGCTTTCAAAACTCCTATTGGGATGATGCCCTTCAAGCTTGTCTATGGAAAGATGTGCCACTTATCATTAGAGGTTGACCATAAGGCCTTTTGGGCGGTTAAGCAATGCAATTTGAATCTAGCCCAAGCCAGTGAGGAGAGACTTTCTGAACTACAGGAATTAAAGGAACTATGCCTCGAAGCCTATGAGAACTCAAGACTCTACAAGGAAAAGTCAAAACTAATTCATGATAAGGGTCTTTTGAGGAAGGAATTTCGTGTTGATCAGAAAGTGCTGCTCTATAATTCACATCTATCACTCATGTCCGGTAAACTCAAGTCTAGATGGCTTGGTCCTTTTGAGATTATTAACTTGTTTCCCTATGGTGTAGTTGAGATAAGAAGTCTAGAGATAGGTAAGGAATTCAAGGTGAACGAGCACTGCCTTAAGATCTTCAATGGAGGGGAAGTCAACTTAGCTTACTCAAGCTTCCTGTTAGCTCCACCCTTGATAGGTCTTGTAAAAGACTATCTTTTCTATGTTAAAACCCTCAATTCTATCATATTTTTTTTGCTTTAAATGTCTATTTTATAGGTAAAAGACAATGTCAACACTCTTGAATCTATTTTGAGGAGTTTAAAGCATAATGGAGTCAAATTAACCAAAAAAGATCAAAGGAAGTGGAGAAAAGAAGGAAGAAAATATGACGATGTGCAGATTTTTTGCCAGCTGACATTTTTTGTGCGTGATTAAAAGCAGATTTTTTTGCTGTCTGCCATTGTTTGCCTGCATTAAAAGCTGGAAGGTAGTAGCTGCAAAATAAGGCAGCGTCGTGACATTCCGGAGGATGATGGAAAATAAAGAATGCACGCCGTACCTCTGCATAAGTGAGCATTGGACCAACGTCAGCCTAGGGTCGTGACGTTGCGACCCTTATCAATACAAAAACTGAAATTTTCTAGATTTCGACGGAGAGGAAGAAAATTCTATGGAGGCTGGGATCTCTCTCCAAGTTTTTTCATCTATTTGGTAATTCTTGTTCCATTTTAGGTTAGATTTTATATTTTTGTTGAATTGTAAACAATACTTTTGTAATTCTTCATAAATTTGTCTATAAAATTGTGAAGTTTTGATTGAATCTTGATTCTAGTCTTCAAGGGTTCTTGCAATTCTTTTGAGTTTTCTCTTTTTCCTTATGAATTGCAATATGAATTTGTGCTTTCTTGAATCTATGCTTAATTCTTGATGCATGTTGAATGATCTTTATCTTGAACATGTATAGCCTAGATGCTTCGTTCTGTCACAATCATTGTTGAATATGTTGCTTTTAATGTGTTCGATGGAATGTCTAGCCAAGATCTCCAAGAGGCAATAGTAATTGTGTGTTTGATGGCTATTCCTAGGATGTATTAATTACTATATTTGGAGAAACCTTGGTTAATTGAGTAAGCTATCTTAACAATTAATCAACACAATTGAATCCTAGAACCTAATGCGCATGTTTTCTATTCTATGTGGCCGCTATCAAACCCAATAGAAGTAGGAGCATGTAGGTTGATTAGAGTTTGGCCTATCTAACCTTAATCAATGTTTAGGACGCTCTCTTGACTAGGTTATTACTAATTGTCGGCCTTTGTAGAGGCTAGCTTGATCGAGTTCAGTGAGTAGTTACGAGCATAATCCAATTGTCAATTAACTTTTAGAATTCGATGATAGGAATTGCAATGAACGTCTAACTTGAACTAGAAGAAAGATTATTCCTAGGAATTGCATTGAACTTTCAACTTGAACTAGAAGAAAGATTATTCCTAACTTGTTTACATTCATCTTTTATCTTTTGATTTTTAGTATTTTTTCAAATTCATCAAACCCTCGTTTTATTGCTTTAATAGTCAAGGTTAGTTAAGAAAGGATTAGAATTAAAACCTTCCCTGAGGATCGACCTCTTACTTTCGCTTTAACTACGAACTAGTTTTAGTAGATGTATGAGTTTTATAAATATTGTTTGTTTCGGGCTAGGTAGAATTAACGACACCTACTTAGCAACGAACAAAATGGCATCGTTGCCGAGGAAGGCTAAGCCATTTAAATCTCATTCTTAGCTAATTTGACTAGCATTAAAACACCAAAATATATTTTCTTTTCTTTGTGTCTACTTGATTTAATATGATGGATATGAACATCTATCACATGCTTCAAGTGAACCCATCCAAGAGCACAAGTGATAAGAGAATTTAATGAGCTTAAAAGTGAAATAAATGAATTAACCTCTCTTGTTCGCGTTTTAGTTACTGAACACACACAGGATTCGCGTGGTCCTAATCGCGAATGCTATGCTCCTTGGCAGATGCCTAACCAAACCTCATTATCGACGTCTTCTCCTTCAACCAATATAGGTATTTCTTCAGAAAATTTAGTTGCTGAACTTTTTGACTACTCTTGTGAGTTTGTGCAGGAACGTTCCTATCTTTCTGAAGAACCATCGAGTTCCCAGCAGGATAGCTTCTATTCTGAACATGAGGTTAGAATCGACTTTTAGAATCTGTGTGACCTCGTTGCTCAGATTACTAATTCGGTTAGGAGAATCGATGAATCTTGGGAAGATGCATCTTCTGAGAGTACTAAGTTAAGTGTTGGAGAGATTCACATCGACGATCCTATTGAGCTGCTGGTTCTTCGAAATTCTGATTAAGGTAAGACATTGGATTTAGTAATGTGTGAACTTGCTAATGGCTTTTCTGATTGTGAGTAGGATTCAATTGAGTTTCACCTGGAGACTCAAACCCCCGTGCCGGTTGAGGTCCATCAAACCCTTGAGCTTGCACACTCCATGCTGACATTGGAAAACCATTTAGAGCTTCTTGTCGTCTGTGGCATCGAAGGCAATCTTATTGAGGAGTTTCCCTGGACCGAGGATGAAGATGATGTTTATCCCATGCCATGTTTAGAACAAGTAAGGATCAGTATGAGCCCGTATCGCACCTCAAGGAATCTCAAGTAAAATAGTTAAAAGCTTCCAAGCCTAGAACAATTCTTACTCCTGGTATTTCTTGCATCTTTGATTATTGCTCGTATTTTCCTTATGATTCAGAGTTAGTTGTTGAGTTTTTTTCTTTCTTTAGACTCTTTTGGGTCATTTGAGTCCTTTGATTATTTCTTTTTCCCTTTTTTTTTTGTCAAATATTAGAAAAACAAAATTCGACCTGTCTAGTTCTCATCAAAAGATAAGTACTCTTATAGCCCTACCAGGCTATATACATTCATCTAATAGAGGATTGGAGAAGTATGAGAATTTCTACGTACCTTGAAAATGTTAAAAGACGGGACACGTCGAGTAATCGACGCTAAAATTTGCCCTTCCTGGAGGTAACCAGACGTAAAAAATAAAACAACTTTTAATTGCTTTCCTTTATTTGCCTTTTAGAATTAGAAATTTTAGACTAATTTTCTTCATTTTATTGTAGCTTTTCTTTTCCTTTATTTTTCTTTTCTTTTCTCTTTTGTAGGAATAAACAAAAATGAAAGAAAAAAAAAAACAAAGAAGCAAGTAAACCAACCGCCACCCGATAGGGGAATTCTTCTGTTCCCTTTATCATTTTTCTTTATGCTCAATCTTTTTTTTAAATATTGAGGATAATGTTTAGCTTTTAAGTTGGGGGTGGGGGTAAACATTACATGTTTAGCATGCTTAAACATTATTTTTATTACGGTTATAAAAATGAGCCTTAAAATTTTTTTTGCTTTGTGATATATGAGCATGTCTGGAACCCTTAAGCATTTGAGCTCGGGTTATTTCATTTTGTGATCTTGATATTTCTTGATGTATTTCTGAGGCTCTATTGTTGGCATGCTTGTGATTTTCTGAGTTTAATAGGTTGATTTCTTGATTTCTTATGACTCTTTAATCATTTTGTTCTCATTTGCATGAAAACCAAATTCATTCAAAGGCCATCATTCATCTTCTTTATATTCTCAAACGGTTTTTACACAATCTCTTGATGCTTGTCGATGAAACTTTGATGATGCAATCTTTCTAGTAAAGACACAAGCAAACTTTTAGACACTTTAAAATTTCCAAGCAAAATTTTGAAACCAGTTTTCAAAAGAAACTTTCTTTTCCTTTTAACTTCATAAAAAATTGAATACTTCACTTTTAGATTTTTTTAGAATCTTAAAACTTTTAGAAATATAATCTCTACTCAATTTTCTTTGTCACTCTGATAGGACAATTTTTCGTCTATGAACTACCATCTTGTTTTAGAAGCAAGTCTAGATAAAGAGGAATAAAAAGGCCTAGTGTTAAAAAAAAAAGGAATAAATTGCTAGCATATATTTTATATATATATATATATATAAAGAAAACCTGCGAATTGACATAACAAAATTACATGACCTTCACTAACGCGTGTGTTTATGCATGGGTAGAGGTGAAAAGAGCTGCCTCCATCGTGTTTCTATTAGGGCCCGCGAGAAAAGAGCGATAGGTTCCCGGCGATTTGAGTGTGAAATCTATCCCTCTAGGTAAAATAAATGCCAATTACATTTTGTGTGCGTGAGTTTAAAAAGGCACCCTTGTCTTAGAATTGCATCTCTTTTTTGCAAGTTTGGTATATCCTAGACCGATAACCGAGCCAGTGTAGGGCGAAGAGGAATTGAGAGTTAGAAATCAACTTTCCACTAGTTTTGGCCTTTAAATAAACTAAAGCCTTGTAGCAAATTCTTTTATAATTTTACAAGAAAAAGGCCTTTTCTTTTCAAAAACATGTTTCAAATTTTTGCTAGTAAAATTTTAACCTTTCTAAAGTGCTTGCTTGTGTTGTTACTTACTAGGTTGTTGAAAAAAGAGATAGGAATCAAACTTTTGTGTAGTCCTATTGAGCATATTGATAATTTGAATGATTTCAATGAATGAATGCATGGATGAGTAGTTGATGCTTTGATTGATTGAGTGCATAATTCTAGTTTCAACTTACTCGGGACGACCAAGATTTAGGTTGGGGGTATTTTGATATGTATTGTAAAAGACTATCTTTTCTATGTTAAAACCCTCAATTCTATCACTTGAGCCTGCGTCACTAGCCGTCGAGCAAATGACGTTAAAAGTTTCGCTACCTGGAGGCAACCAGAAGTTTAAATTATTTGCTTTCTTTTCTTTTCTTTTTCTTCTTTTGTTTTGTTTTCTTTCATTTTATTTTTAGCTAAAGAATGGTTGACTACATTTACTTTTCTTCTTAGGAAGAACGTCAATTTTGGCTCTTGGAGGAAAGCTTCCCCAATGATTATGCTTGTGTCCAAAATCTAGGGGAGTTTTCTGTTCCCCTAGTCCCCTTTACTTTTTGTCCTTAGCAGGAATTAAAATCTAGATATACTTTGAGGATAATGCATAACTCTTAATTTGGGTGTGGGCGAAGCAATCTTTGTAATATTTGATATTTTGATTTTTGATCTGAATTGTTGTCTTGATTCAATTTGATATTTTAATGTCTGTTTGTTCTGTCTACCATTTCCTTTTAATAATAAATTGATGATGCACTCATTCGGTTGCTTATTCTTAAAGAGGAGTAATTTTCATAATTTTGAGCTTTTTATAGAATATATTTTTTTTCATGAGATCCATGCATAATGAACCTGATGCGTAGAATTATGATGTGATGGTGTGAATATGCGATGATCATTCAAGTTTTCCTAACAAAGCCCAAGTATAAGCCTTCTTAGGTTTCTTGGTAAGTCTAGGGTTGAACACAGGGACTACTAAATAGATATGCAGCAGACTCTTTGATTCTATTGCGGTGGTGAAAAAGAAGTGGATAGTGTTTTGATTTAAATTTCCTATGCGACGGAGTTGAACGTGGAGTGATGAAAGCGTAGAGTTACAATAAGTATGCGATGAAGGGGTTGAGAAGGGGTTTAGCTAACATTTCCCAAGATTGTGCACAAGTTATGCGATCAAGCTATACACAAATAATAGTACTACATTTCTCAATGCACAATGCCATAATTCCTATTTCTAGGACACATGCGATGTATATGCGAAAACTGTTGATAGAACTTATGTCTAAGTTTCGATTCTTGCTTATGCGATCTAATCCGACTCTCTCAAGCCTATATTCTATCTTTAGACTACTATTTCAAGTATGTCCAAATGAATGATGCACACATAAAACAAGGTGACTGCATACCATCATTCCTATTTCTAGGGTGCATGCGATATGTAAATAGAAATAGAACTTATGTCTAAGTTTCTACTCTTGCGTATGCGATCTAATCCGACTCTCTCAAGCTTAGATTCTAATCTGACTCTCTCAAGCCTAGTTTCTATCTTTAGACTACTTTCTCAAGTATATCCAAAGGGTGAATGATGCATACATAAGACAAGATGGTCGCATAAAATGTAAATCTTAAGTCATGCTAGCTAAGTACTTCTCAACCCATTCAAAAATTTAGCTACTCATGCATGGTGTGGAGTGATTGAACATAAATCGAAATGAAGTTTCCATTTTCTGCAAATAAAGTGCTGAATACAAAATAATAAATGGATTTGAGAGATAACAAGCCCGGTAAGTAATGTCTTGCTTCCCGTGGCCTTTTACAATGCTCTCTACGGGACTATAGTGAAATGACCCGTTAGTTAACGAATGTTGATTAGCTCTGTTTAAAGAGTTTAGCTAGCTAATCTCGGATCATTGAAGCCCATGATTTATAGGTCCATTAGGTTCCCCTACTAGCTCACATGGTATAAACTTAGAACAGTATGATAGAATAATTGTTGGAATTAGGTGAAGAGAGAGAAATCGACAAGTATATGTGATAAGTTGTCGGTTTTTCAGTTTAGAGATACAACTTTAATATTTAAATGTGATTTAAATATCAAGAATATGAATATGTTCATATTCGGAAGCTCGAAAATAATGGAAATGGTCAAAGATGTAAAATGTCAAAGAGTTGACTTTTGACTTTGAAAAGTCGAACTTTGACCGACCTTATATTCAAATGTGATTTGAATTTCGAGAAAATGAATGCGGATTCATACTCGGGAGGTCAAAATTAGTCAACATGGAAAAAATCATAAAAAGTCAAAATGTTGACTTTTTGGTCAAAGTTTGACTTTGACAAGTTTGCCCTTTGACTAAAGTTAGTGGAAAAATCCAAACTTTTGTTGGATAATTCCACTAACAAAATAGTGGGCTAGGTGTTGGCTTATAGTGGAGACATTAAGCCCAGTTAGATAGTAGATTCTAGGTGTTGGGTTTTTATGGTTTTGTTTCATGCAAATGTTGCATGGCTTTTTTCTATACAATTGGGCTTTCAATTTGGAGAAAAGAATTTTGCCATTTTTGCCAAAAAGGTTTCTAAATTTGGGCTGAAAAAATTTCTTTTCTTTGAGTGAAGTTCAAAACCCAAACCCAACCCAAAATTCCATCTCTTTCTCTCTCTTGGGTTCTTCATCCATCGGGTCCCACAACCGGGTTCTAAGTCTAGAGGATAGTAGGTCAGCTCTAGTGGTGGTCCAGAAGAGTTCGGGTCGAGATTCAGCAAGGAAAACTGTTTCGAGAGCTACAAAGATTGTATTATATCCCTATTATTTTACTGTTTTTTCCTTCATTTGCATGCTTATTTCCTTTTAATTAAAAACAATTAGAGTGTAATTAGATCCTTATTCCACTGCGTATGTCTCGTGTTCCATCATGTGGTATCAGAGCATGCTTTAATTATGCTTAATTGCTTTTGGTGGGTAGTTTTTCCTTTTCTATTCAAATGTTGAATGAGATATGCACTAAAGTGGATTTATTATGATTTTGGCATTGTTTTTCTTTAAATTTCTTGTGAAAATTTGTAATTGCTCACATGTTTCTGAGCATTAATGTGTGAAAAAGGGTCTGTAAATTTGTTAGAGTCATTAGAGTTGAAATTAGGCTGTAATTACTCGATTTCGGGAGAGAAGACACCATAAAAAATTGAAGATTTTGGCTCACAGACCCGAGAAGAGTGCTCCCAGACCCGATCCGAGCAGTGTTCTGACCCGGTTCAGAGTAGCCCTACGCGCCAGCTATCGATGAAGCGCTTCGGCCCGTTCCACGACTCGACACGGTTTGCCACCTGCTCTGCTTCATGCGACCCGTGTGCTCGCGATTTCCGTCCGACCCGTCACGTTCCGACCCGATTCAAAGCAGCCTCGCTCGCCTCCCGCCTCCACGACCTGCACGTTCTGTTCGACCTGACTCGCCCCGCGCCTCCGTTGACCAACCAGTCCAAACGGTCTGGACCGGTCCGTTTGACCTGGTTGAGCCGGTTTGACCGATTCAACTTGGTTTTTGGTGTTTTTGGGCTGGTTCGAGTGGTTTTTGAGTGGTTCCAGATGGTTCAAAGTGTTTGAAGCCGGTTCCGGGAAGTTGGTTGTTGATTTTTGTAATAAATTAGTTATTTTTCTTTTTTTAATGCCAAAATTGGTCCACTTTAGTGTTGTTCACCTATTATGCATGTGATGTATAATGTTGTTTGATTATGTGTGCATACAATATGCCTTATAGTTTTAAAACGTCACCATAGGAAAAGCATGTGACATGCATTTGTTATATGTTATAAGTGTTATAAAATATATACTATACATGCTTAGTTTTAATATAAGTGTTATATTAAACCATCTTTGTTTGAAGGAAGCATGTTATAGATGAATGCTCTAGGGTTATAATTGTTATAATTTATTTTATAATTGTTATACAATAACCTAGACTTCTAAAATCTATAATACAGATAAGATGCATGCTCACTTAGGGTTAACCATCGAGCAATCCCTTTTTTCATAGAAAATAGGTCGATATCTTGTAAAACCGAAGTTACAAGAAAACTCACCCAACAAGATTTTGGCAAAAAGTCAGATAAGATGACTAAAGTTGAAGGTTTTTAAGTTGATGGTTCATGGAACACCTACTATCTGGAGATCGAGCCGGCGTCTGAATTAGGTTAAACCAGTTTTATGAGCATGCGTGAGAGGTGTGAGGTAATAAAATTTGTTTATCACCTAGACATCGTAGGTTAAAAATCCAGTATAAAAGTTATACTCGGGTGAATCACCTAGACTTAGGATATGTTTAGTTAGCCGAAATGTATCGCTTATTATTTTATACCCTAACCGTCTAGAACACTTCAGCTGGAGAGAAGTAATGTACTTTTAGCTTTAGCGTCCCTAAGAGTTCACACCGTGAGATTCATGCTTGGCTTTGGGCCGTCCTGGGAGCGGACTCCATTCAGAGAGTGTTTGCATGAGTCAATACCAAGGTGAATGGGGGAAGTTGTTCATAGTAAGTGGGAGAAAGAAGTGTGTCAACACATCCTACGGTCTCTTCCATTAGGTCACACCGTGAGATTTCTATAATGCGCCTGCATGTTTGCCCTGGAGCGACCTTACCAATTGGAGGGCTATATTGTAGGATTTGGAACTCTGCAAACTCTAGAAATTGATAGGGTCTCTCAGGTCCATTTTCATTCTTGTCTTTCCAACTTTGGGAGCATAATGATTCCGATCTTTGAAGTCTGACACTTACGAGAATTACTAAGTGTTAGTAAATTCTTGACCAAAGTAGCAATAACTGAGTTACTATAGGAATAAGAGTTATTCTGGTGATAGTATCTAGTCAAGATAGTCTTGGTTCAAAAGAGGAATAATCGACTACCCTTCGGTGGAGGTTACTCTAAACTTTTGAAATATCGTTGCACAATATAATAATGAAGGGTACATTATTAGTTTTTTTTGCTAAACTTGATTGGATTTAAAAGATTAATATTTTTACTAAAAAAGATATGTTTTTCTTTTCATCATGACTAGCTCTTTAGTTCAAATATTAGCTTCTGAAAAACTTAACGGCGACAACCACTCAACATGGAAAACAAATCTGAATTCAACACTAGTAATAGATGACCTGAGATTTGTCTTAACTGAGGAATTTCCTCAGGTCCCTGCCTCGAAAGAAGCACAAGGTAAATATGATTTACTAGTTGCTGAAACATGTTTAGTGGAGTACGATACCTCAACCTGGATATTAGATTCAAGAGCCACTAATCATATTTGCTTCTCTTTTCAGGAAACTAGTTCCTGGAAAAAGCTTGAAGAAGGCGAGATCACCCTCAAGGTTGGAATATGAGAGGTTGTCTCGACCGAAGCAATGGGAGATAGATATATCATACTTAAAGATGTTTTGTATGCTCCTAAAATGAGACGGAATTTAATGTCTATCACATGTATTTTGGAACAAATGTATAAAATATCTTTTGAAGTTTATGAAGCGTTCATTTTCAGAAAAGGTATTCAAATTTTTTCTGCTATACTTGAAAACAACTTATATAAGTTAAGACTAACTAAAGAAAAATTTGTCTTAAATACTGAGATGTTTAGAACAGCCAAAACTCAGAATAAAAGACAAGAAGTTTCTTCTAATGCCTATCTATGGCACCTAAGACTTGGCCACATAAATCTCAAAAGGATTGAGAGATTGGTTAAGAATGGACTCCTAAATCAGTTAGAAGACAATTCTTTACCTCCATGTGAATCTTGTCTTGAGGGAAAAATGACTAAGAGATATTTTATTGGAAAAGGTCTCAGAGCCACAATACCCTTAGAGCTCATATATTCGGACCTCTGTGGATCGATGAATGTCAAAGCTCGAGGTAGGTATGAATATTTCATCAGTTTTATTGATGATTATTCAAGGTATGGTCATATTTACCTAATGCATCACAAATCTAATTCTTTTGAAAAGTTCAAAGAATATAAGGCTGAGGCTGAGAACCAGTTAGGTAAAACAATTAAGACACTATGATCAGATCGAGGTGGGGAGTACATGGACTTAAGATTCCAGGACTATATGATAAAACACGAAATCAAGTTACAACTCTCTACACCTAATATGCCTCAGCAGAACGGTGTATCTGAAAGAAGAAACATAACTTTGTTGGACTTGGTTCGCTCAATGATAAGCTTTGCTAAGTTACCTGATTTCTTTTGGGGACATGCATTAGACTGCTGTTTATATTTTGAATAACGTTCCCTCTAAAAGTGTTTTAGAAACACCTTATGAGTTATGGACAGGGCGTTGTTGACTAACTTCTTGGATAGGTAAGGATGTTTGATGTTCTATGCTCATGATGATGCGATACTACTTCTGAATATGCGTTAATTATGGATATTCATGTAGTATGCCATGCGCTATCACAAGTTTCCTTACAATGGAACCAAGTGTAATTCCACCGTAAGTTTCTCAGTGTAATCCGAGGTCGAACACGGGGACTGGTTTAGGTTATTGTGATACGTTTATGATATATGCGACCAGGTTTTCAATCTTTAAAAGTGTGTGTGTACAGGTATATAAATTGCAATAAAATAAAGTAAAGCAGCAAAAGATGCAATAATAAAATAAAAACACAGTAAACCTAAGCTAGATGATACAAGATACAATTTTCATGTACAAGATGCTGGGGTCAAGGCTGGTTGGGAAAGTTGTGCAAAGACGTGGGGGCGGCGGCAAGTCTTATAAATAGAATAGAAAAAGAAAGACAAATAATATAAACAACGCAAGTTCTTAATCGCATTGAAGCTACAAATATTGTTCCGCCCTTCTCTTGGCGCACACCTCTCGATGATCGGCCGCACTCCCACATGTTTGTGGTGAAACAGAGACTAACGTAATGAACGCAAGGTTGCTTCCATGTCTGGAAGTACTACTCGCTTTAGTTAACACATTCTTCTAATCCTCTCTCGATAGATCAGAATGGCATCTTCACTTCTGCTCTCACAGGTGAAGATGCCGTCTAACATGCCTTAGCTAAACGCATTTTATATCTTTAACATAAATTAAGTACTTGGTTAATTCATATTGCTTATCAGGGAATTAAGAAAACATCATGAAGAAAGTGATTGACGGGTGAACGGAAATAGACAGAGAATGGTAAATGGAAGCTATCGAAACATTTAATATCTCTATTAAGCTTTTGATACATGGTGTGTGAATGAAGAGATAAAGAACAGTGAATTACAACGATGAAAGAGATAGACAAAAACAAACAAGCGCCAATGTCTTGGCACTGATTCGATGAAAATTAGCTTGCCGGATATGATGGTTTTGATGGCAGGAAGAGCTTCCCTCTCAGGCTTACTCCACCGATAGTAGGGATCTTTGCTCAGAGCTTTTAATCGGGCGTTTGGCAGATTAGATCAGAGATTCACCTCTCGGCCTTATCTCGTCTTCTTCCCAGATTTTGTCTCTTAAGCACTCAGCTCAGCCTTTTCTCTCAACAATTTTGCAGCACTTACCCCGTATCTCGTAGCATATCTTTTCTCTGAAATCAATAGGGTATTTATAGGTGCAGATCTTTGACTCCGGCCTTGTGGTCCCCCCTTGATCGTTATGGTAATTCCGAAGATGGAGGGATATTTTTCCTTCTGTTATGCAATCGAATCGATTCTGCACAACCATTAGTTGTACACGTGTCTCAATCCTTCGCTTTTGCGTTGCTCAGTTGCATCTTCCGATCATGGGTTAGAATGCGGTGTTGTTTTTATTAATGCATGCAGTTGAAACACAGCTCTGGATCGACTGTCGCATTACGCCGTCATTGCGGTAATCGTCTCTTCATTGTTGATTGACGGGTGCATTGTGACAGAGATGTGTTGATTAGTTTCTCATGAGCCTTTAGCGCAAGTGGTGACTTGGTCTTCTGCAAAACAAAGTAACATTCGACTTGTCTTCCATCTTTATGGTGTTAGTGGGTGTAATTGCGATCATTTATAATTATTGTAATACTAGGCTAATTTTCATACAATCAGTGCATATTTGCTAACTTTTGGTCGCAATATCTAGATAAGGTGGCATAAATAACTTGTATTTCTACACGTTATCACACCCCCAAATTTAGATATATGCTTGTCCTTAAGCATATCTTCTATTAAGGAAATCATGCTACATTCCTATCCTCTATTTTTGCGACGATTGGTTGCTCCGAATGCTGCACTTAGGCACATTACTTGACATCGCAATTTCCTTCTATCCTTGCTAATTCCTAGCAAGCCCTACTTTATTCTTCTATATGACAAAATTTTTCTCAAAGAAGCTTTTCTAGTTTTCAAAATAGAATGTTTATCTCTTTTTTGTCAAAACAACTCGATGTATCTATCTGCGGTGAGCAAAAATTTGCGTCATTTCTTTATTCAGAGACTGTTGGTCATGGTTACACTCTTCGTTTTAGCTTATTCCCACGGGTGTCATGAGGACATCCAACTACGGTTGTGTGCCAATTTCAACTCCAACTCATGAGGATCAGAGGAGTTATCTCTTGCATATATTCTATACTGCGTTGATCTTGGTAACCCACCTTCATTTTGGTTTGCTCCTACGGGTGTCATACGAAATCTAACTAAGAACAGGCTCCTTTCACAACTAAACTCTTACCAGGTTGGGAATATTTTTAAGGGTTTTCCCTTGCGCTGACAGTTTTGCGTTGTTGTTATTGTTGTTTTTTTTTTAATGAAAATGGACACATTTTCTTAATTATAGCATAATCTTGATCTCATCTGCTCAGACCTTCCATACCCCCAAATTTAAAGATGAGCAAGGTTCTCATTGCGTTGTTTGGAGAGAATAGACAAACACTTAGAAGAAAATTTCAAAAAGAAGGTTTGAGCAGAACTTTGAAAGATAAAAGGTAAAGTGCTGCTAAACTAAGAATTAACTAAGTGTTAGTAAGAATTTACAAAGTATGAGAAATGTTTCTAAGTATAAACATATATTACATCATGACAACACAATGAATAACGCAAAAGTAAAAGATCAGAACATCGCAAATATTGACAAAGGATGATAAAGAAAAAGGCACAGGCAGACATGAGTGAATATGTACTCAATTGTATTGAATATTAACAAAGTATACAGAGAATTAAAAATTAACGCACTACAAAAATTTCTGCCTGTACAAAGAATCAAAGAATTTTGTTAACTTAGAAAAATAATGAAATGAAATTATCTTTTGAATCTGATTCAAACGGGTGCACGATTAAAAATTAACACCGCGCTTCCATTAACGCAAATACATTTTTGCTGAGACGGGCAACAACGCATACATCCCTGCAACACACCCCTTAACTAACACATTTCTGGAGGATACCTCAACATAGTGCATTTAGCTAAGGACGGGCAAAAGACACACGTGCGTAACATACCCCTCAACGCAATGCCTGTCTCTTATACACATCTAGATGTGTATAAGAGACAGCCCTTTAACTAACACATTTCTGGAGGATACCTCAACATAGTGCATTTAGCTAAGGACGGGCAAAAGACACACGTGCGTAACATACCCCTCAACGCAATGCAGTTGAGTGTAATGGACGCAAGGTGTCTCTTATTAACACACAATGCACCCATCATCACGTTATATACCAATTTTTTAATTTTTCTTTTTAAATCATCAAAACGCAAGTCGAAAAGACTTTGCGGTGTTTTAATGTTTCATCCAATCATTCACAGAAATTAAAGAACAACGCTACTAATGTATACAAATTAAAGAAATTTAATCAAGACATGAAAAATGAAATTGAAGAGAAGTACAGAAAACATTAACTGCTACTCCTAAAAAGCAGTAAATAATGAGATTTAGAAAGCAGTAAAGGAAAGCCATAAAGAAAGCATTTAAACATAGATTTAGAGATATGGATTGAAAGACAAAATTTCTCAAGATTATCGCAATCCACACCTCTGCAGGCATTCAAGGTTGCCTGTGCAATGCCATCAAGGACATCGTTCTCCTCCTTGCCTCATCCTTGCCTTTTTCGCAACCATAGATCTTGAAATTTTGGTGCTTAATCTGGTCCTGATGTGCTCCTGCACGAAAAATACACCTGATCTCCGGGTTCGCTTAGAATTTCTGGATTACTCCTGTACACATAAGCTGTCAGACTGCTCTCCGCGATAAACAGCCAGTACAAAGAGATCTGTCCTGCACATACAAAAAACACAATCAAACAATAAATCGTTAACCAATCCCCGACAACGACGCCATAAACTTGTTGACTGACATTTGGATAGGTAAGGATGTATGATGTTCTATGCTCATGATGATGCGATACTACTTATGAATATGCGTTAATTACGGATGTTCATTTAGTATGCCATGCGCTGTCACAAGTTTCCTTACGATGGAACCAAGTGTAATTCCACCGTAAGTTTCTCGGTGTGATTCAAGGTCGAACACGGGGACTGGTTTAGGTTATTGTGGTACGTTTATGATATATACAACCCGGTTTTCAATCTTTAAAAGTGTGTGTGTACAGGTATATAAATTGCAATAAAATAAAGTAAAGCAGCAAAAGATGCAATAATAAAATAAAAACACGGTAAACCTAAGCTAGATGATACAAGATAAAGGTTTCATGTACAAGATGTTGGGGTCAAGGCTGGCTGTGAAAGTTGAGCAAAGACGTGAGATACGGCGGCAAGTCTTATGAATAGAATAGAAAAAAAAAGACAAATAATATAAACAACGCAAGTTCTTAATCGCATGGAAGCTACAAATACTATTCCGCTCTTCTCTTGGCGTACACCTCTTGGTGATCGGCCACGCTCCCACATGTTTGTGGTGAAACAGAGACTAACGTAATGAACGCAAGGTTGCTTCCATATCTGGAAGTACTACTCGCTTTAGTTAACGCATTCTTCTAAAGCTCTCTTGATAGATCAGAATGGCATCTTCACTTCTGCTCTCGATGCCGTCTAGCATGCCTTAGCTAAACGCATTTTATATCTCTAACATAAATTAAGTACTTGGTTAATTCATATTGCTTATTAGGGAATTAAGAAAACATCATGAAGAAAGTGATTGACGGGTGAATGGAAATAGACAGAGAATGGTAAATGGAAGCTATCGAAACATTTAATATCTCTATTAAGCTTTTGATACATGGTGTGTGAATGAAGAGATAAAGAATAGTGAATTACAATGATGAAAGAGATAGACCGTCAATTCTGCACAACCGTTAGTTGTACACGTGTCTCAATCCTCCGATTTTGCGTTGCTCAGTTGCATCTTCCGATCATGGGTTCGCATACGATGTTGTTTTTATTAACGCATGCGGTTGAAACACAACTCTTGATTGACTGTCGCATTGCACCGTCATTGTGGTAATCATCTCTTTATTGTTGATTGACGGGCGTATTGTGATAGAGATGCATTGATTAGTTTCTCATGAGCCTTTAGCGCAAGCGATGACTTGGTCTCCTGCAAACAAAGTAAAATTCGACTTGTCTTCCATCTTTATGGTGTTAGTGGGTGTAATTGCGATCATTTATAAATATTGTAATACTAGGCTAATTTTCATACAATCGGCGCATATTTGCTAACTTTTGGTCACAATATCTAGATAAGTTGGCATAAATAACTTGTATTTCTACACGTTATCAGACGTAAAGGTAGTTTACGTTACTTTAGGATTTGGGGATGCCTGACACACATGTTGGTGCAAAATCCTAAAAAATTGGAACGTCGTTCAAAACTATGCCTATTTGTAGGTTATCCAAAAGAAACAAAAGGTGGTCTATTTATGATCCTCAAGAGAATAAGGTATTTGTATCGACAAATGCCACATTCTTAGAGGAAAAACACATAAGAAGTCATTAACCTCGCAGTAGACTAGTATTGAATGAAATTTCCAAAAACGCTACAGATAGAGCTAGTTCATCTACTAAAGTAGTAGATAAAACTAGTATATCTTGTCAGTCACATCCTTCTCAAGAGTTGAGAATGCCTCGACATAGTGGGAGGGTTGTTTATCAACCTGACGGTTACTTGGGTTTAAAATAAACACAAGTTGTCATACCTGATGACGGCATAGAGGATCCATCGACCTATAAACAGGCGACAAAAGAAGTGGACCGTGATCAGTGGGTCAAAGCCATGGACCTCGAAATGGAGTCTATGTACTTCAATTCTGTCTGAAAACTTGTAGATCAACCAAATGATGTAAAACCAATTGGTTGTAAGTGGATCTATAAGAGAAAACGAGACCAAGCCGATAAAGTACAGACTTTTAAGGCTCGACTTGTGGCAAAGGGTTATACTTAGAGAGAGGGAGTGGACTATGAAGAAACTCTCTCGCCCGTTGCCATGCTTAAGTCGATTAGAATACTCTTATCCATTGCCACCTTTTATGACTATGAAATTTGGCAGATAGATGTCAAGACAACCTTTCTAAACAACGATCTTGAGGAGAGTATCTATATGGCTCAATGTAACGCTGAATTTATTGTGTGCGTCTTTAAATAAGCATGTGGACAAATATGAATGTGAATCAACCCTTACAGCAACACTTACAATCCAGGTTGGCGGAATCACCCTAACTTCGGTTGGGAAGGGAATCATAACCAAGGGAGCCAGAGTAACCATCAGAACAACAATTCTGGGAATCGAGGAAATCCTCCACCTTTTCACCAGAATCAGAATCAGAGTCATCAAAGGCAACCGTATAACCAACCATCCTCATCGAACACCTCTGTGAATTCGTCATCATTGGAGTCCCTGCTGAAACAGTATATTGAGAAAAACGATGTTGTCATGCAATCGCAGGCATCTTCAATAAGGAACTTGGAGATCCAAGTCGGGCAATTGGCAGCCGGGCTTCGCAACAAAACACCGGGAACGCTGCCAAGTAGCTTAGAAGCCCCGAGATCTCATGGGAAGGAACAATGTCCTTGATGACATTGCGCAGGAAAGCTTGACCGCCTGCAGAGGTGTGGATTGCGGTAATCGTGAGAAAATTGTCTTTCAATCCGCATCTCTAAAATCTATTTTAATTGCTTTCTTTTTATTGCTTTCTGCATTGTGTTATTTATTGATTTCTAGAATTAGCCTTTATTGATTTATGAATTTACGTTCAATTTAATTCAATTGCGTTATTTTCATGTCTTGTTCAATTTCCTTACCTTTCTGTATTAGTTGCGTTGTTCTTAAATTTTTTGTGAATGACTGATGTAAAAGGAAAATGAATATCGCAAACTCCTAGCGACTTGCATTGTTAATGAATTAAAAATAATAATAAACATCCAGTATGCATTGCGATGATGGGTGCATCTTGCGCTGACAAGATACACTTTGCATCCATCTTACACAAATGCATTCCGCTGCTTATGTCTAAGAAAACCCCTATTGCTCTAGCTGGACCGGGAGAACTGATTCTTCTCGAATTGACACGGGGTGTGTTGCGTGCGTATGTGTTCTGCGCCCGTCCTTAGCGAAAATGCACTATGTCGAGGTAGTGTTGTGCCAGTAGAAACACCGTGCGCCCATCCTTCAGAAATGCGTTGAATTGAGGGGAGTGTTACGCTGTCATATACATTGTTGCCTGTCCTCTGCAAATATGCATTTGCGTTAATGAAGGCATTGCGTTAATCTTCAACCTTGCGCCCATCCAAATAAAACACAAAAGATAAATTCTTTTTGCAAAAAGAGTAGCCCAATCGTTTAGGCTTCCAAGGAAATGATGACTTAGCAGATGAAAGGACGTTCTTTTTTGCTAATTCATAAATGTGAGGAGTGCGGCAGCAAGCATTTTGAGTATCTCGAAGCCTGCCATGCAGAATCTGCGTTGGGCCCATCAAGGCCCAACCTATAAATTCCCTCATGAGCTTTAGCGATCAAGGCAATTACAACCGCATGCGGTAATAAAAAACAACACCGCATGCGGCGATAAATCGAAGATGTGAAGAGCAACGCATTTTGCGGATGATTCTAACAAGTTACAACTTTTAGTTGTGCATTTCTGACGGATTAATTGCATAACAGAAAGGAATTTTCCATTCCGCCATTTCAAGAACTACCATAATTAGATAGTGGGGACCACAAATTCAAAGAGCCAGGGTCTCGCCTATAAATAGCTTCTTCAAATTCGCTAAAAGATATACATGATATACTAAGACTGATATACTCAAACGGGGGGAGAGAGAGAGAGGCTGGTCTGAAGCGACTACAAAGTAAATCCGGGAGAACTCCGAGCAGAGAATTCTTCCAATTCCCGAAGCTGAAGCTCTATGCGAGGGTCAATTCTACCGGGAAAGCAAGCTTGAGAGAGAAGCTTTCCTCTCCACCACTTCCATACACTGGTAAACACAAATCTCCGATCGAAATCTGTGTCAAGACGTTGACACTTTTTCTGTATTTGTTTCTATTCTCTAACTCATCTTCTGTATTCATCTTCTTTAATCCTTCATTCACAAACATGTATCAAACACTTAATTTTAGAATTAAATGTTATCATCGTTACCATTATCATCTTTTTGTCTCTTTCCATACTTTTATCATCCATTTTCTCCATGATGCGTTCTTAATCCTCAGGGTAAAAAGTAAGAATTAAACGAGTGAGTTAATCGGTGTTAAGGAATCAATAAAATTATTGACTTGGAAAGATGAAGATGGAGTTGGATGCTGTGTTATGCTTATTAACACTTTATGCGATACTACTTCTAGATGTATGCATTATTAATCAAATGCTTGTAGTATGCTATGCGTTGTCACAAGTTTCCTTGTGCTGAAACCAAGTATAATTCCAATGCAAGTTTCTCAGAGTAATCCGAGGTCAAACACAGGGATTGTTGTCATTAATGTGTTACATTTGTGATATATACGACCGGTGTTTTTACAATTAATAAAGAGTATGTTTGTACAGGAAATTAAATTTCGGTAAAGTAAAATTGTGCAGATAAACTAAAGTTGTGTTAATAAAATAAAGTGCGATAAAAATAAACCTAAGCTAACGTGATGCAAGATACAAGATACATGATATACATGATGCTGAGTTCGAGACTGACTGTGAAGTTTATACAAAGGATCGTGGTATACGATGGCAAGGCTTTATGGATGAATCAGAAGGAGAAAGAATAATTAGTACAAACATCGCAAGTTTGTTAATTGCCTTAAAGATACAACTAAGGTTCCGTTTTCCCTTGGCGTACACCTCTCGATGATCGGTCGTGTTCCCATATCTCTATGGTGAAACAGGGATGAACGTGGTGAACGCAAGGTTGCTTCCATCTCTGGAAGTACTTCTCGCTTTAGTGAACGCATTCTTCCAACCCTTTTTCGATAGGCGGAATGGCATTTTCCTTTCTGCTCTCACAGGTGAAGATGCCATCTAGCATGCTTTGACTAAACTTAATTATTTCCTTAACCCAATTAATTTACTTGCTCAATTATTTCTAATTATCCAAGGGATTAAGAAAACATCGTGGAGAAAGTGAAATATGGATTAACGGAAATAGGCAAAGAGATGGAGATGGAAATGATCATAACATTTAATTATAGAATTAAGCGTCTGATACATGGTGTGAATGATAGAGATTAAGAAGATGAATACAATTGATGATAAAGAGAGAGAAAAAAATACAGAAGAGTGTCAACGTCTTGACACAGATTTGGATGGTGGATTTGTTTGCCGGCCTGTGGAGTGGATGAAGAGAAGAGCTTCCCTCTCAGGCTTGCTCGTCCGGTAGAAATGACCTTCATACAGAGCTTCAACAGCGGGGATCGAAAGGATTCTTTTCTTGAAGACTCACCGCTCGGCCTTGTCTCTTACTTCTTCCCGGATCTACTCTGATTAGTCGCTCAAACAGTCTCTCTCTCAGATCAGTATATACACTTTTCTCTGTATTCAAGCATATTTTCTCAGTTGAATGGCCGAGCTATTTATAGGCTCAACTTTGACTCTCTGTATTGTGGTCCCCACTTTATTGTTAAGGCAGTTCCTGAAATGGTGGAGTGAATATTTCTTCTATTACGCAATCAATCCCGTCAGAAATGCACAACGGTCAGCTGTACACGCATAGAATCCTCCGCAATTGTGTTGCTCTTTCACATCTTCGATCGTTTGCCCACATGCGGTGTTGTTTTTTATTACCACATGTGGTTGAGATTGCGTTGATCACTTAGCTCTTGATTGATTGTCGCATGCGCCGTCATTGCTTTGAACGTCTATTCATTCCTAAATGATTGGCCAATGCAACGTAGATGCGTTGTTCAGATTATCTTGAGCCTTGAACGCATGCGGTGAGTTGATTTCCTGCAAAACAGACTTGATATATTCTTTTCTACCATCGCAATGGTGTCAGTGGGTGTATTGACAACAATTATAATTCTCGCATTTCTTAGCCAATTTCCATACAATTGACGCAACTTTCCTTTCTTTTGGTTGCAATATCTAAATAAAACAGTATAAATAACTTGTATTTCTACAAGTTATCACACCCCCAAATTTAGATATATGCTTGTCCTCAAGCATATCTTCTACCAAGGCAATATTGCTCAATTCCTATCCTAAATTTTGCATCGATTGGTTGCTCCGAAAGCTCTACCTAGGCACATTACTTAACATCGCAATTCTTTCCATCCTTGATAATTCCTAACAAAGCCCTACTTTATTCTTCTATACTACAAATTTTTGCTAAAAAATGCTTTTCTAGTTTTAAAAAGAATGTTTACCTCTTCTTGTCAAAATAACTTGATGCGTCTGGATGTGGTGGTCAAACTTTGCGTCATTTATTAGAGACTGTTGATCATGGTTACACCATTCGTTTTGGCTTGTTCCCACGGGTGTCATGCGAATATCCAACTACGGTTGTGTGCTAATCTCAACTTTAACTTTTGATTTCAAAGGAGTTGTCTCTTGTTTCTTTTATTTTTCTTTCTCATTTTTCTCTTTTCATATTGCGTTGTTCCTGGAAACTCACCTTTGTTTTGGCTTGCTCCCATGGGTGTCATGCGAACATCCAACTATGAGTAGGCTCCTTTCACAAATTAACTCTTATCAAGTTGGGATTGTTTTTGGAGTTTCCCTTGCGCTGACATTGGAGTTTATATGAAAATTTATTATTTTTTTAATTTTTTTATTTTTTTCAGAGATAATGAACGCATTTTTCTTAATGACCGCATCACTTGACACTCGATTTCATCTGCTTAGACCTTCCCCACCCCCAAATTTAGAGATGCGCAAGATCCTCATTGCGTTGTTTGGACAGAATAGACAAACACTTAGACAAAATTTCAAAAAGAAGGTTTGAGCAGAGTTTTGAAGGATAAAAGGTAAAGTATTGCTATAGCCACAAATTAACTAAGTGTTAGTTAGAAAATACAAAGTGTGGGAAATGTTACTAAGTGTATGCATATTATACATCATGGCAGTGCAATGAATAACGCAAAGTAAAAGATCAAGAATATCGCAAATAATGACAAAGGATGATAAAGAAGAGGCTAAGGCATATGGATAGAATTGTTACTTAGTTGTATTGAAAATGAACTAAGTATATAAGGAATTACAATTAACGCAATACAAAATTTTTTGCATGTACAAAGAATCAAAGAATTGGCTTTTATACATAGAAAAATAATAAATGAAGTTATAAATAAAAGAATGACCGCAATAAAAAATTGTAAAGTTATCGAGGAGGAGGAGGTTCTGGTGGAGGATTTTGATGAGGTACGCGAGGAGCTTCCTCGAAGTGTAGATGCTGCTGAAGATATGGAGGCACCATGGGACCATGAAGATACGCTGTCAAGAAGTTGAAGTACTCATGGTTGCACTCCGCTAGTTGCCTTTGGTTTAGGTGGATCGTATAGATGTTGCGTTGAATATTGATCATCACCTGCCTTGTCATGGCGACATTGCGTTGTAAATCTCCTACTTGCTCGTGTACTGCATCTATTCTCTGGCAGAAGAAGGCCTGTTGTTGGGAGAAGAGTTCTTGTTGTTAGGCAAGAAGGGTTCACATATCTGCTAGTGCAACAGCTAAGGAGGCAATGGTAGGTTGTGCCTGTGATGTTTCGCCATTGACGTTTTGGGGTTGGGCAGAAGTGCCTTCACCCAAATTGCATGGGTCATGAACATGCGATGGTGGAAGGGGAAGTTGCGGTGGTGGAAGGGGAAGTTGCGGTGATGATGCTAAAGGTGAGGATGGAGCTACTAGATATGCGGTTGGAGAATCAGGGGCAAGGAGAAGGTTGGTGAAATGCTCGGGAAGGGAAGAAGAAGGTTGTGCGGGAGGGCTTGGAGGGCGAATCATCAAAGGCAAAGGGTCCAAGGGTTCTGATTCTTGCACTGGTGAGTCTTGGACTTTCCCTTTTCCTTTGTCATCTTTGTGTTGTTTCTTTGGCTTGGGTTGTTGCGGTGCATTTAAATCAATGACGGGCCTCTTCAATGGGAGCTCGGGGCAGTGTGGGGAATCTTTGAGGAGCAACCTCAAAATCTTGACGTTTATGAGGCCATGAACTTCAGGCATGGGTTCTTTCTCAATGCCACACCCACTGATAGGCATAAACTTGAGACAGTCTATGGGAAGAAATACTGACCTCTTATTGCCCCATAAAACCTCGAATTTATTTTGCGATCAACTGGCCCACATCGATTGGAATGCCGTGTAATGCAATATGCAGCCATGACTCAATCCCTCAAATTTTTTTTTTTCATGGGAAGTCGGGATGAGTCGCCATTTTACCAAATATACCCAAAGCCGCGCCTCGGGAAACAGTGTCTTGGACGCCAGAGTTTTGATGCCTTTTATTGAAACCGTTCACTTAGTGCCCGGTTGCGTCAATGTTTGCAGCGCATCTTTCACCAGCTCTTCAGTAGAATCATCAATGATTTTATTATCCAGTGCATCTGGGTTGCTCTACATCAAGAATAATTCATTGATGTCCTTTGCGCTGAAAGACACCATTTGCCCTTTTATGGTCACCACATCCTTGGTGCCATGTAGTCGTCCGTTGTAGAAGTTTCTCACTACCTTTGGAATGACGATGGCTGGGCACTGGCAAAATATTTCCCATCCGTGCTCCAGTACAACGCTTGTAATCAGGTTTGGTAGTGGGGAAAAATCCCATCTCCATCAGCATATCATCGTTTTCTCTCTTCTTCGATAGACGCCCCTTAGCCAACGCGGGCTCGTTACTTTCTACAACTGCTTTGCCCTTTTCTTTAGTCAATGCAAGGTAGGATTCTTGCCTTTGTTTCCTTTCCCTTGCCTTGCGTTGTTCCTTCTTCTCCCATTCAACAAGTTCTTTGCCCTTCTTCTCTCTTATGCACTGAACGTTTGCTCAGCGTTTCCTCTCCTTCTCCTCTTTCTTCTTCCTTTCTTCTTCTTTCTTTCCTCTCTCTTCTTCTTCAATTTCTTTTTCAAACTGCTCGGAGGCCAGCAAAATGCGCTATTCCTCTTCGAGCCTTTTCCTTTCTTCTTCTGTCGAAATCTCATTGTTGCAACGCACCTCCTCATCTTGTATTTTTCTTCTTCGATTACCTTCTGCGATGATGAGTTTTGCTCGCAACATTTTCTCTTGCTTCTCTTCTTCCTCCATTCTTCTCCTCTCCTGCTCTTCGAACGCATCTATTAAAATTAGTGGGTCAATGGTTGGCCCTTGCGATGCGTTCTCCTTGCGACATCGTGTCAAGGGGGTGACTTCTACATCTTCCCCTTCATCATTCGCAACCATTTGCGGTGTTTCATGTTGAGCTAATTCTCTTAGTTGCACCGATTCCCCCTTGTCCTCCCTCACGGAGGTGGATTCTCCGTCCAGTTCTGGGCTTTCAACCCACTTTCTCCTCTCTTCCTTCTTCTTTAGGCGCCTCTCTTCCTGCCTGCATTCCTTCTTCTCATCCGTACTCCTTTCATTCTTCTTGATTGGATGGGCTTCCTCATCTTATTCAGCCCTCTTCTCTTTGATCTTCTTCTTTTTCTTCTTCTTCTCTTCATCCACTTCGAGCTGCTTCTCCACCACCGCTTCCTCCAAAGCGACCCCGATGGTTCCCTCATAAGATTCTGCATTAGTAGTTTCCTTAGGATCCAAGAGTGCTAGAATGCTTCTCCTTGATGCTTCCTCCATCTCCTCCTCCAAAGGTAGTGGTTGGTTCATAACCCCAGCTTCGGGCAGTCCTCATCCTTTCTCCAAGTTGCTGGAAATGCTCCCAAACACCTCCTTATCGTGCTGTCTCTTCTTTTTCACTTTCAAAGGAGAATGTTGGGAGTGGAGTGCTTTCTGAGCTCTGCCCCCTTTTGAACTAAAATGGTCTGACTGCTAAGGGATTTCGCCGGAGTCTTCCGGTGACTCGAGGGATGGTGTATGGCTGGGCGACGAGACGATAGCTGGCTATAAGGAATGCCGCCTCTCGCATAGAGAGTTGGGCTTTCGAGGGTGATGAGGGTGAAGAAGATGGCTGGGAAGATTGGTCTGCCATGGATGTCGGAGTAAAAGAAAACTGGAAATTCTTTAGGGTTTTAGGAAGAGAGAAACAATCTAGTATGCAGAGTGCTTTAGGGTTTCTGTTTGCAAATGAGATCAAATGAACTCACAGATGGAGGAGATGGAATTTATAGGTTGGGCCTTGATGGGCCCAATGCGAATTTTGCGGTGGCAGGCCTCGAGCTACTAAAAAAGCCTGCCGTTTGCACTCCTCACATTTATGAAGCATCAGAGAAGGACGTTCTTTCGTCTACTAAATCATCATTTCCTTGGAAGATGAAACGATTGGACTTCTCAGTTTGCAAAAAGAATTATCTTTAGTGTTTTATTCGAATGGGCGCAAGGTGAAGAATTAACACAATGAGTCCATCAACGCAAATGCATCTTTGCAGAGGACGGGCAACAACGCATGCATCCCCGTAACACACCCCTTAACACAATGCATTTCTGGAGGACGGGCACACAGTATTTCTACTGGTGCAACACTACCTCAACATAGTGCATTTTTGCTAAGGACGGGCAAAGAACACATACGAGCGCAACACACCCTTCAACGCAATGCATTTGAGTTGGATGAACGCAAATTGAATCTTATTGGTACAAGATGCACCCATCATCGCAAAGCATACCGGATGTTGATTTTTTTTTTATTATTATTATTTTCATCAACGCAAGTCACACAAACATTGCGGTAATAGTTCTATTCTTATTATACAACCATTCACCAATTTTTAAGAATAACGCATTTAAGACGGAAAAGTAAAGAATATAAAGAGAACACGGAAATAAACGCAAGAGAATTAAATGAAGCATAAATTCATAAAGTCATAAAAATAAATTAAATGAAGCAATAAATGACAAAGTTCATAAAGCAATGAATTCAAAAAGCAAGTAAACATAGTTCCTCATTGGAATGTTGCGGTCAGCCGCAAGAAATAAAAGATCTTGTGCTGGTCGTCCCACCCCTTGATTCATTTCGGGTGCCACATTATCATTGTTATTATCTGCCATGTTGGCTCTCTTTCGCCTCACTCGGTTCTGGTGTGCCCTTGCGCGAAATGTACGCTCGATCTCTGGGTCAGCCTCAAATTCTGGATCAGTTCCAGTACTCATAAACCATCAGACTGCTCTCCGCGATAAGCAGCCAGTACAAAGAGA
>NC_052350.1:28374806-28403591 GCF_009727055.1 Benincasa hispida
ATACTACTTCTAGATGTATGCATTATTAATCAAATGCTTGTAGTATGCTATGCGTTGTCACAAGTTTCCTTGTGCTGAAACCAAGTATAATTCCAATGCAAGTTTCTCAGAGTAATCCGAGGTCAAACACAGGGATTGTTGTCATTAATGTGTTACATTTGTGATATATACGACCGGTGTTTTTACAATTAATAAAGAGTATGTTTGTACAGGAAATTAAATTTCGGTAAAGTAAAATTGTGCAGATAAACTAAAGTTGTGTTAATAAAATAAAGTGCGATAAAAATAAACCTAAGCTAACGTGATGCAAGATACAAGATACATGATATACATGATGCTGAGTTCGAGACTGACTGTGAAGTTTATACAAAGGATCGTGGTATACGATGGCAAGGCTTTATGGATGAATCAGAAGGAGAAAGAATAATTAGTACAAACATCGCAAGTTTGTTAATTGCCTTAAAGATACAACTAAGGTTCCGTTTTCCCTTGGCGTACACCTCTCGATGATCGGTCGTGTTCCCATATCTCTATGGTGAAACAGGGATGAACGTGGTGAACGCAAGGTTGCTTCCATCTCTGGAAGTACTTCTCGCTTTAGTGAACGCATTCTTCCAACCCTTTTTCGATAGGCGGAATGGCATTTTCCTTTCTGCTCTCACAGGTGAAGATGCCATCTAGCATGCTTTGACTAAACTTAATTATTTCCTTAACCCAATTAATTTACTTGCTCAATTATTTCTAATTATCCAAGGGATTAAGAAAACATCGTGGAGAAAGTGAAATATGGATTAACGGAAATAGGCAAAGAGATGGAGATGGAAATGATCATAACATTTAATTATAGAATTAAGCGTCTGATACATGGTGTGAATGATAGAGATTAAGAAGATGAATACAATTGATGATAAAGAGAGAGAAAAAAATACAGAAGAGTGTCAACGTCTTGACACAGATTTGGATGGTGGATTTGTTTGCCGGCCTGTGGAGTGGATGAAGAGAAGAGCTTCCCTCTCAGGCTTGCTCATTTGGTAGAAGTGACCTTCGTACAGAGCTTCAATGGTGGGGATCAGAAGGATCCTTTGCCCAGAGACTCACCTCTTAGCCTTGTCTCTTAATTCTTCCCGGATCTACTATGATTAGTCGCTCAACATGTCTCTCTTTCAGATCAGTATATACATTTTTCTTTGTATTCAAGCATATTTTCTTAATGGAATGGCCAGAGCTATTTATAGGCTCACCTTTGTCTCTCTGCATTGTGGTCTCCACTTTATTGTTAAGGCAGTTCCTGAAATGGTGGAGTAAATATTCCTTCTGTTACGCAATCAATCTCGTCAGAAATGCACAACGGTTAGCTGTACATGCGTCAGAATCCTTCGCAATTGCGTTGCTCTTTCACATCTTCGATCGTTTGCCCGCATGCGGTGTTGTTTTTTATTACCGCATGCAATTAGTTGATTTCCTGCAAAACAGACTTGAAATATTCTTTTCTACCATCGCAATGGTGTCAGTGGGTGTATTGACGATAATTTATAATTCTCGCATTTCTTAACCAATTTCTATACAATTGATGCAACTTTCCTTTCTTTTGGCTGCAATATCTAAATAAAACAGTATAAATAACTTGTAGAAATTATCACTCAACCAGAGGGGTTTATTGCACAGGGTCAAGAACAAAAGGTTTGTAAACTTCAAAAATCCATTTATGGGTTGAAACAAGATTCTAGATCTTGGAATATAAGATTTGATACTGCGATCAAATCTTATGGCTTTGAACAGAATGTTGACGAGCCTTGTGTTTACAAGAAGATCATCAATTCTACTATAGCATTCTTAGTTTTATATGTTGACGATATTCTACTCATTGGGAATGAAGTAGATTACCTAACTAACATCAATAAATGGTTAGCAACGCAGTTCCAAATGAAAGATTTGGGAAATGTGCAGTATGTTCTCGGGATTCAGATTATTCAGAACTGCAAGAACAGAACACTAGCATGTCTCAAGCAACTTATATAGACAAAATGTTGTTTAGGTATAATATGCAGAATTCGAAAAGAGGTCTGTTACCTTATAGATATGAAATTCATTTGTCAAAGGATCAATGTCCTAAGACACCTCAAGAGGTTGAGGATATGAGATGCATTCTCTATGCTACCACAGTAAGGAGCCTGATGTATGCAATGTTATGTACTAGACCTGACATATGCTACGTAGTAGGGATAGTCAATAGGTATCAGTCCAATCCTGGATATGATCATTGGACTGCCATTAAGAATATCCTCAAGTATCTTAGGAGAACGAGGAACTACATGCTCGTGTATAGTACTAAGGATTTGATCCTTACTGGATACACTGACTCTGATTTTCAAACCAATAAATATGCAAGAAAATCTACATCGGGATCAGTGTTCATTCTGAATGAAGGAGCAGTAGTGTGGAGAAGTGTGAAGCAAAATTGTATTGCGGACACCACAATGGAAGCTGAATACGTAGCTGCATGTGAAGCAGCAAAGGAAGCAATATGGTTGAGGAAATTCTTGACAGATTTGGAAGTCGTTCCAGATATGCATCTGCCTATAACCCTATATTGTGATAATAGTGGTGCAGTTGCAAATTCAAGAGAACCAAGAAGCCACAAGCACAACAAACATATTGAGCGCAAATACCATCTGATCCGGGAGATTGTACATCGTGAAGACGTTGTAGTAACCCAGATATCTTCTGAGCAAAACATTGCTGATCCTTAACAAAGGCCCTCACGGCTAAAGTGTTTGAAGGTCACCTACAGAGTCTAGGTCTACGAAGTTTGTAAACTAGAACAAGTGGGAGAATTTTTTAGTATATGCTCTAGTTTATTGTATTCATATTTTTATTGTACTCATATGTTTCTCACTTAAATTCAACATTGTGATACTCCACTAGGAGTTTTAGTCCAAGTGGGAGTTTGTTGGATTTTATGTCCTAAAACTCGTAGTTTGTAAATTAATAAACATATTCTATTTTGTTTTTCGATAAAATTGTTATTGAAATTGTAATCTTGAATCTAATAAACTAAGGTCCTGAGGCTATTTAATGTAGTTTGAACTTTATGTAGTGACATAAAGGTGGATTAAGTTCAAATATATAGCCAAAATGGTCTATAGTATATGAATAAGGTTGGCACCTTATTCTGGGGATACTATGGATGCGGCCCATTTTGTAGTTAGTACAAACGATGTGATCCTAAATCATTCATGTGGAGACATGAAAGTGGGGCATCTTATGTAAAGAGTTTACATAAGAATGAACCATGAAATAGTCACTTTTTACGTTCTAAACGCCGTTTTATGTATAAAACTGACTATTTCGTTAATTGATGATCTAGGTAACTTAATCTTAATCCTGAGCTAAATATGAACTCCTGTTCACTCGAAATTATCCTTAGATCTGCATAGGTGAGGGCAGTTCATTATCGCTGGCCCAATAAGCCTTCCATTTCAGGGGTAAGATCAGGTGGATAGTTGGGAACATAGGGTGCAAGACGGAATTCACTCCTACCCGTTATAGGGATAGTAGATAGGCTGTTCCCTTTAGTACTGAATCCACGTCTTGAACCTGTCTCTTATACACATCTAGATGTGTATAAGAGACAGGCCCATGATCTATAGGTCCATTAGGTTCCCCTACTAGCTCATATGGAATAAACTTAGAACAGTATGATAGAATAATTCGAATTGTTGGAATTAGGTGAAGAGAGAGAAACCAACTAGTATATGTGATATAGTAGTTGATTTTTTAGTCCAGAGATACAACTTTAATATTTAAATGTGATTTAAATATCAAGAATATGAATACATTTATATTCGGAAGCTTGGAAATAATGGAAATGGTAAAGGATGTAAAAGTCAAAGAGTTGACTTTTTTCTTTGAAAAGTCAAACTTTGACCGACCTTATATCCAAATGTGATTTGAATTTGGAGAAAATGAATGCAGATTTATGCTCGGGAGGTCAAAATTAGTCAACACAGAAAAAATATAAAAAGTCAAAATGTTGACTTTTTGGTCAAAGTTGGACTTTGACAAAATGACTATTTTGCCCTTTGACTAAAGTTAGTGGAAACCAAACTTTTGTTGGATAATTCCACTAACAAAATAGTGGGCTAGGTGTTGGCTTATAGTGGAGACATTAAGCCCACTTAGATAGTAGATTCTAGGTGTTGGGTATTTATGGTTTTGTTTCATGCAAATGTTGCATGGCTTTTTTCTATAAAATTGAGCTTTCAATTTGGAGAAAAGACTTTTGCCATTTTTTCAAATTAGTTTTCTAAATTTGGGCTGGAAAAATCTCTTTTCTTTGAGTGAAGTTCAAAACCTAAACCCAACCCAAAATTCCATCTTCTTTTCCATCTCTTTCTCTCTCTCGGAGTTCTTCATCTGTCGGGTCCTACAACCCAGTTCTAAGTCTAGAGGATAGTAAGTCAGCTCTAGTGGTGGTTCGAAAGAGTTTGGGTCGAGATTCAGAGAGGAAAAGCGTTTCGGGAGCTACAAAGTTTGTATTACATCCCTATTATTTAACTGTTTTTTCCTTCATTTGCATGCTTATTTCCTTTTAATTAAAAGCAATTAGAGTGTAATTAGATCTTTATTCCACTACGTATGTCCCGTGTTCCATCAATGAGTAAATGCCAGAATTAAATAACAATTATTTTATTCATTAAACAATGTGTATCTTTACAAACAACGAGACTCTGGGAGTATTAGTATACCAATCCCAATAATCTCCCTCTTGTCCTAATGATTTAGGAGACAAATGTACAATACAATATATAATTGTACAATATACAATAAACTAGGGCATACCCCAGTATCATCTCCAATTTGGCCTAGGCAAGATGCCGCATGTCTTGCAACCCAGACTCTCTAGGTGACCCTCGAACACTTTAGCTGTGAGGGCCTTTATAAAGGGATCAGCAACGTTGTCCTCCGATGCGATCTTTGTGGCTATCTCCTTGATCAGGTGATATTTCCGTTCGATGTGCTTACCTTGACGATGACTCCGAGGCTTCTTCGAATTTGCCATAGCCCCGTTGTTATCACAATAAAGAGTGATAGGCAAATCCATATTTGGAACAACTTCCAAATCTGAAAGGAATTTCCTCAGCCAAACAGCCTTCTTAGTTGCTTCACAAGTGGCTACATATTCGGCTTCCATAGTGGATTCCGCGATGCATCCTTGCTTGGTGCTTTGCCATACTACAAACCCTTCATTCAGAGTGAACACTGACCTCGATGTCGATTTGTGAGAATCTCGATCGGTCTGTGATAGCTGGTAGAAATACAAGTTATTACAGCCTTTTATTTAGAATTATGAGGACTAGCAAGCAGAATACGCGGTGATAATACTAAGACTTCATGTGAAAAGTGAGCTTGCATCGACCAACATTGAAAATTTTGTCCAACCCAATATTATACATTATTCTATGTCAAAATGTCTATTTTTGTAGCTATTGCAGGAACCGATCGCATGCGGTGAACCCCAGACTATCGCAAGGGTGATTGCATACGTTCATCGCATGGATGTTGCGGCTATTGATCGCATGCGTTCATCGCATGGATGTTGCGGCTACAAAGTAATAACAATGATAGAAGGGTGATTGCAAGGTTGGTGGAATACAATGGTACTTCGACAAAAATGGGCATGAACGCATATCTTGGGAGTACCGAAAAGATGATGTTGACATTTCACCTACCGTGCCGTTAGTGGCAGTGATTTAGAGTAGGATCATCAATGCTGTCAGCGATTGAGCTCTATAAATAGAGCCTTAGAGCCCAAATTTAAAGTATCCAAGCTTCTGCCTGAAGATAGATCCTTGTGATCACAGATGAGAGCGTGAGAAGAAATTCTTTGAGAGTTCTTCATTCCTTCAACCCATTCCGAGTGACAACCGGAGCTTTGCCGTAGATAGATCTCAAGAGAGACTACTCCACCGCCCATCCATGGCACCAGCAGCAGCCTTGACACACATCTGATGGAAGCAAGAGATTGCCTACGTCTAGCCCTCCACCTCTATTCTTATCTCTGTATTGTATTACATTTTGGCTTAAGACATTAATACATTTTGTAATCAATGCATCTCTTTATTTCCTTCAACACCGTCTTCATTATCTTCTTCTTTATACTTTCATTGCATCAAACTAAGTAAGATTACAAGTGCTATCGCATATTCAATCATGCGCCATAGACATATGAAGCATGTAGCAAACCATCGAGAGGTGTACGTTGCGCGAGTCTAGTGAGTTAATCCTCTTTGCTTAGTGTGAGGCTGTAGTAACGCTTTTCTATGAGCGGTCACAATGCTTGTCTATGAGCTGATCAGTGGCGACAAACAGCCCGAGAGGGTAAGTAGTGGAACTCACTAAGAAAAGTAAGCAGTGTTCCAAGAGATAGGAATAATCTTATGTTCAACACAATCGTGCGTTATAGAGATATAAGCACGCCGCTGACCACCGAGAGGTGTGCGACGCGTAAGTGTGGCGAGCTGGGATTACCCTTGCGATCAAGCTGAATGATGCGGTGAAATCATCATGTAAAACCCGAACCCTAATTACTTTAAGTAAGAGTAAGTAATGTGATGTCTTCTAGTGAGTTAAATGAAGCCATGGTTTAGGAGGGATAGAGGATGGGAGCAAGAAGAAATTAGTTCTTGTGTAGCTAAGTGTAAACCTCGAATTCTAAGTTTCCTAAACAAGCATGTTTAGCCAAAGGAATGATATATTAAATATTCAATAAGTGAAAATCCATGTTATTTTTAGGAGTTGTTGGTAAAGGAAAGGAAAAACATGTTAAATATGGAAACTCACTTATTGGTTTGGCACGTGGCGGTTAATCCTTTAATTCGGGAGGCGGTAGGAAGATTTAAAGGGAAAAGGAACTTCAAAAGCATGGTTTCGGCAATTGACAAGAGAAAATTTAGTGAAAGTGGTGCCATTTGAAAGCTGGGAGAATCTAGTTTTTGAGGTTTTATTGTTGGAGAACGATTTCAAGAGAAGAAGAACAAAAGTGGAGAATTTGCAGAAGAGGCAGAATCTCGGATTAATCAGGGCTCGAGGTGAATATTGGAAGCTCTAGGCCAAACCATAATAAATATTTGGCTGACATTTTAAGGTAAGAAAGTTAACTCAATTCTAAACAAGTTTGTAGAAGGAAGTTCCTTCAAAAGAGGTCTGGATTTTGAGTTATGAATTTTGGAATTTGTAACAGAGAAGCTGTGCATAAGTAGACAACTGCCTGGAAAGAACAAGCAAACAACTCATATGGAGAATGAGGATCTCGCTTATGAAGGAAAACTCGCTAATTTTGTACTGAAGATCTCGTTAATGAAGGAAATCTCGCTAATTTTGTGATGAGGATCTCACTCTAGAAGGAAATCTCACTAGAAATTGGGTCGAATCTTGCTGGAAAGGTGAGTATCGCTAGGATGAAAGATCTCGCTCATGAGGAGGATCTTACTCATGAGGATCTCGCTCATGATGATCTCACTCATGAGAAGAATTCACTCATGATGAGTATCTCGCTAGTAAAGCTATCTTTGATGATGGAAGTTCCATTAGTAAATGAACTATTTGAGGTATTTTGCTAAGAATTCTAAGTAGTTAACCAGGAATAATGTCCTTTCAGGCCAAGAAGAGCTAGGAGAGGCGTATAACCCGTTAAGAGGCCAACGAGCTGTGAGTGACTATGTGATGATTTAATGTTTTAATGATTTAGAAACTATGATTTCTTAGAAGATATTTCTCATGCTAAGTGTTCAAATGAAGTACCAAGAAACATATGTTTGAAGCTATTTCTCATGCTAAGTCAAGCATGTTTTCCACGGAAATTGACACGATTTAAATATGCTATCTTGTCCAAATACTTTCATCATGTTTTAGTAAATCCATTTTCATTATTTTTACTAGTATTATTTACCATGAACAAGTTGGTATCAGAGCAAAATATTTTGGGAAGAGAGGAGGAAAAGTTTATATATAAGTCTGAGTCCTTAGCATATGTACTACCTAAGTAAGAGGAAGATGTCAAGTAAAAGTGGCAAGCAGAGCAGGCAGACAGACAATGGGAACCCTAACCCTACCTTTAGAAGTTCCGAGATTCGAGGGAATTCAAATGTTAGTGAACGGAGAGTTAAAGACCCAGTAAATCAAGAAATGATTTCAGATGGGAAGTCGAGGATTCCGCAGACAGGAATAGATCCTCAGTTAGAGGACAGAATATTTGACAGAAAGTGTCAAATCAATTCTGGCGGATTCAGAAAGGAAGTACGGTATTAAGAATGACCTAATAGGTGCGATGCTCTAACCTCTGAGATAAGCGAGCTCACATAACAGAAATGTTACATGCATAGTAATTTACTAAATTACTGGGATCTTAGCTATTCCTAATTAATATGAATATAGAATCTAATTTCATTTCAAATAAATATTAATAATTATTCCATCCCTTGGATAGATATAGAGGGAGGGTAAAGGACAGAGAGCTACAAGCCAACATAGGGTAGGAAGGAAGAAGCCAAGACTTGTGATTAGTATGGATGATAGATCAAGGTTTTGGCATCCTACCAAGCTGGTAGCTGGTACGGGTAAGAAACTCTTATGCACGAATTGTGGTAAGTGTCATCGAGGGACATGTTATAAAGGGAAAAATGTATGTTTCCAGTACGGACAAGCAGGACATCTCAAGAAGGAATGCCCAACTAGGTCGAAGAGTTCAGATAGAACACGAAATGAATTTACAGATGATAGATAAGTCTAGTGGCTTAGGAGCCAAGGTAGGAATTCAAAAGAAGAAAAACGAGAAAGGAAGTAGGACAATCTCAGCGGCAGGGCAGGTTTTTATGAAGTGTCCTACTAGGAGGCAGACGAGTTACCTAATGTTGTGAATGATAAAGTAACTTTATGTACCAATATATCTATGAACTAGTTGCTTATGGTGCTATACCTTTATTGCTATCTAGCATGTTGCACTGCTTGTAGGAAAGATTATGGAGAGCATGTCCCTAAGTAGTTATTATTATGCTGTGGAGAGGTTGTAATAGTATAAAAGTTTTACAGGCTCTGGGGTAGTTGTTGATAATTATAGTTATGAAGTGATTTCGTTAGATTTCCTAGAATTGATGTCACTCTAGAGCATGGATTTCCCGAGTAAATATTACAACCGTATGGATTGTTTTAAGAATAGATAATGTTTGAGAGATTTGGTAGGCAAGAGACAGTATCTGGAAGAAGTAAAGGAATATTTTAGAAAGCTTAATAATAGTAGTGAAGGCTGGAAAGCTGCTAAGTAAAAGATGTGAAGCCTATTTAGCCATGTGACGGTTTCATAGGATGAGAAACTGAAACCTGAGGATGTACCAGTTGTACAAGAGTTCCTGGATGTTTTCCCTGAAAAGTTATCAAATTTACAATCTGACAAGGAAGTTGAGTTTACTATCGATTTAATTCCAAATACAACACCTACTTTTCAGATACCATTAAGGATGGTGCCAGAAGAACTTAAGAAGTTGAAAGTTTAGTTACAGGAATTAATAAATAAGGGTTACATCAGATCCAGTGTCACACCTTAGGAAGCGCCAGTCTTCTATCAAGAAGAAAGACGGTACTCTCAGATACGTATGGATTATAGGTAGTTGGACAAGGTGACGATCAGGAACAAGTACCTATTGCTTGGTGTAGGTGATCTCTTTGATCAGTTAAAGGGAACCACGATTTTCTCTAAAACAGATTTGAGATCAGGTTACCACCAGTTGAAGGTAGAGGCAGATGTTTAAAAAAAAACTGCATTCAGGACGAGGTATGGACATTACGAGCTTCTAATAATGCCATTTGGATTAACGAATGCCCCTGCAGTATTTAAAAACTTGATGAATAAGATATTTCATCCCTACTTGGATCAGTTCATGATACATTGATGACATATTGGTGTATTTAAGCAGTAAGAAAGATCACGAGAACCATTTGAGGATAGTTTTGCCGACACTGCGAGAGAAGCAGTTGTATGCCACGTTCAGCAAATGTGATTTCTAGTTAGATCAAGTTGTATTTCTTGGTCATATGGTTCCAACAGTAGGAGTGAGTGACTCTAGATACTTTAAATATTTTAAGTAGATTGCTAAAGCCTATGAATGTTTAGTAATGCATAATTACTGAAAGCTATTTATGACAACTATTCTCAAATAGTTACCAAACAACGCACCTCACATTAATGTTGTATTTATGCTGTGTTTTACAATGACCATGAGGATGCATTAGTAAGGGATGTGTTTGGGCAATTAAGTTATTAAGAGATAAGAATATGCAAGCAAGTAAGTATAAATAGCTCAGTACTGAGGTACATGAAGAAGGTACTAGAGCTTAGACTAGAATGTGAATAACTCAGTACTGAAGCACATAGAGAAGGTACTGAGGCCTTGCCCTAGAATTTGAATAGTTCGATACTAAAGGACACGAGAAAGGTATCTGAGCAATAATATCTAAGGTATGACGGTACTTGAATTAGAATTGTACAATTAAGGAAAAAAAATTGTGATTGATAGTGTCGAGAACACTCCATGCTTGCCATGAATTGATGTTGAAGGATTGAATAAAGATTCTCTCTCGACTAAGAATGCAAGTTATGATTGTAGGAAGAGAATAAGAGGAGTTCCTTCCCAGTTAAGTAGTAACGCAGTAAAGAATTATAAGGAGTGAGCAAAACGGCCACTCTAGACTAATAGACTAAGGCATAGTCTAGTAAGATAGGAAAAGTACTATGTGATGTTTGATTTGTCAACAAGTGAAACCTGGAAGGCAAAGGCCGGCAGGATTACTCAATCCACTACTGGTACCTGAGTGGAAGTCGGGAGTCATGCAGGTAAACATATACTTTTCACTAGAAATAGAATGTATAGCAGGTTTGCTTAGAGGTTGTGGCAAACGTGAAGTCTATTTTAGTGAGTTTAAAGGAAAAGATGTAATCTAGAGAAGGTCCTAGTCAGATTAATCCTAAGATGAGGGAAAAGATGAGCAACAGTGAGCTCAAAATGTACCAGGGGTACATTGAGTATAAAAGTAAGGAAAAAAATGGTTAGCAGAAAATAAAAGGAAAAGGTCTAGATCTGCTGATGTTCCAGGTAATAGCTCGAAGTTTGAATTGTAACTGAGTTATGGACTAGTATAGTTAAGAAATCCTTATGTATACAGTATGGTAAGTCGTAGTTGGGAAATTTTATAGTACAAAGAATGTTTTCTCCCAAGTATGGATAGAAAGGATATCCTAAGAAGAGTGCCCTTGGTTAGGTCAAGAAGTCTAGTTGACACAAATATTGATTTCACAACTAGTAAGTAATTCAAAGGTATGACAACTGGAAAAGAATGTTCCAATGGTATTGTTGGGAAATGGAAAAGGACCACCCTAGTAATAAATGAATACTATGATTCAATGGAAAATGGAAGAGTCATCAGAGGATGTGACAAATACAATGAACTATGATGACCAAGTTGTTCATACGTATTAGTATTATGTTTTCGAGCTTTCAATTTAAGCATGAGATTTATGTCTTTATTAAGTCACTCACTGGGCTTCTAGCTCATGTTTTCAAATGTTTTTCTTTTCAGGTAGCGGTCAGTTCCCAAAAGAATTTTCTGCTGCTGCTCTGCCACTCAAAGAAACAAGTTGAAGGAAGTGTAATTGAAAACCTGTATTAGTTAGTACACATGTGTCTGTCTAGTGACTAGTATACTAGATGGGGCACACTAAGTTGTAATATTCATATGTGAACAATGCTGCGAAACCCTGTAATATAAATGTGTTAAGTTCCGAGTTAATATGTTGGTATATTGATGATGTGTATATATTCAGGGTTTAAGTAAAAGTTAACAGGTTAGTTAGGCAGTAAATGCCAGCAAAAGGGTTAGTAACTACTGCAGTCACCATTCCATCCAGGTTAAGAGGGTAATCTGGAGTGGGGTGTGACACATCCCCTCCACCATTTTATCTATTTTTACATGCATCTTATTACGCGTTAACAGTTGTCACGTCTCTACCAACTCTCATAGTCATACTTCCATTGCTTAATCTATTTAGTTAGGAGTAGGAGTAGCGCATAGTCTTTTAACTCCCTTATTCTTTTATTCATCGCCACAAACACATTACTTCGCAACATTTAGTTACAAGTACCCGAGTTCGACCTCGGATCACCCCGAGAAACTTGCAATCTCATTATACTTGGCGAAAGAGCAAAAAAACTTGTGGCAGGAACGCATGATCATCGCATATATTCTTAAACGCATATTGCATATTTCTTATTCCAATGCATGACCATTGATGCATGGAGATCAATGCATATCATAAGATGCACGCATATTTACTCTCCATTTTACACCCATCAAGTTTTTGGCATCGTTGTCGGGGACTTGGCAGTTAATAGTTTGTTAAGTTTTGTGTTTTCGTAGGCACCCTTTTTATCATGGGCGTATTGTAGCTTGTGCGACCAAGTTGCAAACAATATTTGAGTGAAGGCGATGCATCGAGAGCCAATATTGACTCTGAGATAGAAAGGCTATCCATCGCATGAGCTGAAAGCAGTCTTAGGCACGTGTCAACCAACATGCGGCCATCAATTGCTGGAAGCTTTGATGGTCAGGATGAGTGTCTTGACCTAAGTAGTTGAGATCAATCTCCTACATGGAAGACTTCTTGTGGTGGCTTCACTCCAATTTCTCCAAGGACGTCTTCTACTCTATCTTTATCTTGCTTTCCTAGTTTAGTTTATTTATTTGATTATTGTCATTTTGGATTTTCGGCTGCTTTCTTGGATGTGGTGTGCGATCGCTCCTTGTGGATGCGATAATAATTCTCCTCGGTGTACAATTTCAACAGAAGAATCCTCTCCATCATTCAACGCATGGCTATGACCGCATGAATTCTAAAGTATGGTCGCAATTGTTATTCTGCTCGAAGGTTCTTTTCTTGTTATCTTTTATGCATTATCCTTCTGAAATTCTCTTTTATCCGCTTGTCTACATTTGCGTTGATAAATTAACATCCATGATGATACTTATAATTCACTACATCCGCTAACTAAACGTCGCAAGGCTCACCTCACTTTAATTGCTTCTTCAAGGTTTGACAGTCTAAGTTTTATCATGTGGAAACCTCTACTCAAACATCGTTTACCGCATTCCTGAACAATTTTGTTTTTAGCTTTTCGGCAATAGCACTGCCACTTTCTAAGTTTGCGGGTGGCAGTGGTCTGGGCAAATGCATCCATCACATTGCGATGCCAAAAAAAATGGTAATAAAAACTCCACTGTCAGCGCAAAGGGGAAACCCAAGCTGATAAGAGTTAAAGTTGTGAAAGGCACTTACCCATAGTTGGATACCTCGCATGACACTCGTGCAGGTAAGCCAAAACAAAAGTAAGCGACCAAGATCAACGCATAAGAATAACTCCTCAGTCTAGCGCAAGTTAAATAAGCTAAGGCAAGAGTTGAGTTGAATATGGCACGCAACTGAAGTTGGATGTTCACATGCCACCTGTGGGGGCAAGCCAAAACGAAGAGCGTAACCAGGTTCAATGCCCCACTTCAATAATGTATCGCAAAGCTTTGAATTGTTTTAAATGAATGCATTGTAAAAAGTTAAAAGCAAAGTTACTTGAAATGAGTAAAAAGTTTTGAGCAGAGGCTTGCCAGATTTAAACTTAGAAAAGATCTCTTTGAAAAAGTAGCCAATGTTGAGGAGAGCATTGCTACCAAGGTTAGAGGTACAAATGAATTATATTTTGAAAAGTTGGTCATCGCAAAGGAAAAGCCAGAGGGTGAATTTTGAAATTCCTAAATATAAGGCATGCTTGAGAACAAGCATGATTCTAAGTTTGGGGGTGTGATAGCTAATAGAAATACAAGTTATTGCAGCCTTTTATTTAGAATTATGAAGACTAACAAGCAAAACATGCAGTGATAATACTAAGAATTCATGTGAAAAGTGAGCTTATGTTGATCAACATTGAAAATCTCGGCTAACCTAATATTATGTGTTATTCTATGTCAAAATGTCTATTTTTGTAGCTATCACAGGAATCGATCTCATGCGGTGAACCCTAGACCATCACAAGGGTGATCGCATATGTTCATCGCATGGATGTTGCGGCTATTGATCGCATGCGTTCATCACATGGATGTTGTGGCTACAAAGTAATAACCATGATAGAAGGGTGATCGCAAGGTTGGTGGAATGCGATGGTACTTCGGCAAAAAAGGGCATGAACGCATACCTTAGGAGTACCAAAAAAATGATGTTGACATTTCACTACCGCACCATTAGTGGCAGTGATTCAGAGCAGGATCATCAATGCTGTCGGCGATTAAGCTCTATAAATAGAGCCTTAGAGCCCAAATTCAAAGTATCCGAGCTTCTGCTTGAAGGCAGATCCTTGTGATCATAGAAGAGAGCATGAGAAGACATTCTTTGAGAGTTCTTCATTCCTTCAACCCACTCCGAGTGACGACCGGAGCTTTTCTAGAGATAGAACTCGAGAGAGACTACTCCACCGCCCATCCATGGCACCACCGGTAGCCTTGACACACATTTGATGGAAGCAAGAGATTGCCTACATCTAGCCCTCCACCTCTCTTCTTATCTCTGTATTGTATTACATTTTGGCTTAAGCCATTAATACATTTTGTAATCAATGCATCTCTTTATTTCCTTCGATAACATCTTCATTATCTTCTTCTTTATACATCCATTGCATCGAACTATGTAAGATTACAAGTGCTATTGCATACTCAATCATGCGGCATAGACATATGAAGCATGTAACAAACCACCAAGAGGTATATGTTGCGTGAGTCTAGTGAGTTAATCCTCTTTGCTTAGTGTGAGGCTGTAGCAATGCTTGTCTATGAGCAGTCGCAATGCTTGTCTATGAGCTGATCAGCGGTGACTAACTGGCCAAGAGGGTAAGTAGTGGAACTCACTAAGCAAAGTAAGTAGTGTTTCTAGAGATAGGAATAATCTTATGTTCAACACAATCATGTGTTATAGAGATATAAGAATGCGGCTGACCACCGAGAGGTGTGTGACACGTAAGTGTGGCGAGCTGGGATTACCCTTGCGATCAAGCTTAATGATGCGGTGAAGTCATCCCCTCCACCATTTTATCTATTTTTCCATGCATCTTATTATGCCTTAACAATTGCCGCGTCTCTACCAACTCTCATAGTCATACTTCCGTTGCTTAATCTATTTAGTTAGGAGTAGGAGTAGCGCATAGTCTTTTAACTCCCTTATTCTTTTATTCATCGCCACAAACACATTACTTCGCAACATTTAGTTACAAGTCCCCGAGTTCGACCTCGGATCACCCCGAGAAACTTACAATCTCATTATACTTAGCGAGAGAGCAAAAAAACTTGTGGCAGGAACGCATGGTCATCGCATATATTCTTAAACGTATATTGCATATTTCTTAGTCCAACGCATGACCATTGATGTATGGAGATCAATAGATATCATAAGATGCACGCATATTTACTCTCCATTTTCCACCCATCAGTCTAAAAGTCAGAGTCCGTGTATCCTGTAAGGATCAGATCCTTATCTCCGTACATGAGTATGTAGTCCCTTGTTCTTCACAGATACTTGAGGATCGTCTTGACTGCCGTCCAGTGATCAAATCCTGGATTGAACTGATACCGACTGACAATCCCTATTGCATAGCAAATGTCGGGTCTAGTATACAACATTGCATACATCAAGCTTCCTACAACAGAAGCATAGGGAATCTGTCTCATCTCCTCAACCTCTTGAGGTGTTTTAGGACATTGATCCTTAGAAAAAATGATTCCATGCCTGAAGGGTAACAAACCCCTCTTGGAATCCTGTATCCTGTACCTGATCAACATTTGATTAATGTATGATACCTGAGACAGGGCTAACCGTTTGTTCTTACGATCCCGAATGATCTGGATTCCTAGAATGTACTATGCCTCACCCAAATCTTTCATTTGGAATTGGGCAGCTAGCCACTTCTTAATATCTGTTAGATACCCTACATCATTCCCAATAAGTAGGATATCATCCACATACAGTACCAGGAAAGATACTCAGTTGTTGATGATTTTCTTGTATACACAAGGCTCATCAACATTCTGATCAAAGCCAAATGACTTGACAGCAGTGTCAAATTTGATGTTCCAAGATCTAGATGCTTGTTTCAGCCCATAAATGGACCTATTAAGCTTGCAAACTCTTTGCTCTTGATCTGTAACGATGAACCTCTCTGGTTGAGTCATATAGATAGTCTCCTCAAGATTACCATTAAGAAAGGCAATCTTGACGTCCATTTGCCATATTTCATAATCATAAAATGTGGCTATGGATAGGAGAATCTAGATAGACTTCAGCATGACCACAGGTGAGAAAGTTTCCTCATAGTCAACTCCCTTAACCAGGGTATAACCCTTTGCCACGAGTCTAGCCTTAAAGGTTTGCACCTTTCCATCTACACCTCTCTTTCGCTTATAGATCCACTTGCACCTAATAGGTCTTACCCCATCAGGTGGATCCACAAGCTCTTACACGTTATTGAAGTATATAGAATCCATTTCCTGGTTCATGGCTTTAACCCATTCATATTTGTCAACATCCTCCATTGCTTTCTTAAAAGACAACGAATCCTCAGCCCCATCATTCATAATGTTGTTTTGGGCTTCAGTCAAACCCATGTAGCGATCCAGTGGGTTCATAACCCTCTCATTACATCGAGGCAGTCTTAACTCTTGAGCTGGTTGACTATAAGTACCGACCTCAACAACTCTTGTTGATCTGTCGGCTTGTTCAACAACTCTTGTTGAACCCTCAACAGTCTCAGTCTCACTAGAGATCTCACGCAAAACGAGCTTACTATGTGGCTTATGATCCCTCATGTGGTCTTCTTCCAAGAAGATAGAATTTATAGAAATAAACAATTTGTTCTCACTCGGATCATAGAAGTATCCAACTCTCGTTTCCTTGGGGTAGCCTACAAAAAGGCAAAACTTGAACGCGGTTCCAACTTCTTTGGGTTAGTCTAGCACATGTGCCGATAGCCCCAAATCCTGAAGTGGCATAAACTACCTTTACAGCCACTATATAACTCAAAAGTTGTTTTTAAAACACTTTTCAAGGGAACGCTGTTCAGGATATAACATACAGTCTCCATTGCAAAACCCCAAAACGAGTCTGAAGATGAGCAAAACTCATCATAGATCGAACCATGTCCAACAAGGTTCTATTTCTCCTTTCAGATACACCATTTTGCTGAGGTGTACCAGGGGCCGACAGTTGGGATGCAATCCAATTTTCTATCATATAGTTCTGGAATGGAGGTCCATATACTCTCCATCACGATCAGATCGTAGTGTTTTTATTGTCTTACCTAACAAGTTTTCAACTTCAGCCTTATACTCTTTGAACTTGTTAAGGGCTTCAGACTTACATTGCATTAGGTAGAGATACCCGAACCTTGAATAATCATCTATGAAAGAGATGAAATCTTCATACCCACCCCGAGCCCTAACATTCATCGGACCATAAAGGTCTGAATGTACAAGCTCCAAGGCTTCTTTGGCTCTGTAACCTTTTCCAGTAAAAGGTCGTTTGGTTATCTTGCCTTCGAGGCATGATTCACATACTGACAAGGAGTTTTCTTCTAAACTCTTTAGAAGTCCACTTTTCATCAACTTCTCAATCCTATTGAGGTTGATGTGACATAACCTTAGATGCCAAAGATGGGCGTTTTCCTTAGGAGAAACCTTTGGTCTTTTAGCTGTTGTTGCCGTACTGAACATTTCAGTGTTAAACAAGGCTTTTATGACTAACGACCTTAGTACATATAAGTTATTTTCCATTGAACCAAAACCAATCTCCATTCCATTCTTGAACTAAATGCTTTATTCTCAGAAAAAAAGATGGTATAGTCGTGTTCAATGAGACAAGAAATTGAGATTAAGTTCCTCTTAATATGAGGAACTATAAAAACATTATCCAGTAATAGATAACGTTTCTTGTCAACAAATAACTTCAGCCTGCCTACAGCAACAGCTGAAACAACCTCACCAGTACCGACTCGAAGAGTCATCTCTCCCTGTGGCAACATTTTCCAGGAACTGAATCCTTGGTAAGAGGAATTGACATGATTGGTAGCACCTGAATCATGGATTCAGGCAGAATCAGCATTCTCTATCAAACACGTCTCCAAGACCAATAAATCATAATTACTGTCTTATCTCCTCTTTGGAGAGTAGTGAGATCAAGGTTGTTTGCCACGAAATTCATTTCACATGATTCTTTCCACTGTAAGTAGTTGGTCATATTAAAAACTTTAAATGGAAATACTAACGATTTGCTGAAAAGAAAAACACATTGACCTACATTAGGTTTTAAGCAAATACCAGTTGTAAAATAAAACAACATCTAATAAGGTCTTAGCAAAACTAATATGAACCCTGTGTGACATCTAGTTTTGCAATGATGCTTCAAAGATTTAGGACAAAAGCCGCCGAACGGAGGTCAGTTATCCCTCTTCTGAATTGAGAAGTTCTCAATTAGTCATTAATATCAGAACAACTCTTACTCCTATAACGAGTAGCCATCATTGATTTGGCCAAGAGATCATTAACTTACTTAACAATCTCCCGTAAGTGTGACCTGCCATTTTAGGCCCTAGAAGTCTGGCCCAAAAAGCAAATCCGAAGGGAAAAAATCCGATTGGGGGAAAACCTAAAGCGACCCTATCCATTTCTGGAGTTCACCTTGATCTTGATCAACTACACAAAACCCATCCGAAGGGGGATGCTCCCAGAGCTAAACGATCGTTTAGCAATTACTACACGATCGTTTACAAAAATCTAAACGATCATTTAGCTATTATTACAAGATCGTGTAACTTTTACTAAGCGATGAAGCCTGAGGTACAGATTCCTTAGCGCGCTTCTCACAACGCCCACCTTCCGCGATCGTCTAAACGACTACGATGCCGCAAAGCACCATCGTCTAAGCGATCGCTTAGCTAGTGCCTCCGTATCGTATACGCGCGATCGTGTACATAGTAACTAAACGATGAAGTTTCTAACTACACGATCGTGTAGCTGTCTCTTATACACATCTAGATGTGTATACGTCTAAACGACTACGATGCCGCAAAGCACCATCGTCTAAGCGATCGCTTAGCTAGTGCCTCCGTATCGTATACGCGCGATCGTGTACATAGTAACTAAACGATGAGGCTTACTAACTACATGATTGTCTAGCGTGCGACTTTTACTAAACGATGAGCATCACATGCTCCCACTACGATCGTTTACCTCCAGCACCTATGCGATCGGGCAACCAACGCTACGCGATAGAGTAAATGATTTACCCCATCGCTTAGCATTAGTTAAAAGATCGTTTAGTAAATACTACATGATCGTTTAGAATAATCTAAATGATCACTTAGTTAAATCCCAATGATCATTTACTTGATGCTACATGATACGACCAATGCTTGGTCTTCTTCGTTGAGAACCGCATCTCCATACTTCGAAACTTCATCGTGAACGACTTAACTAACTCAAAATCTTTGAATTATAGACTCATTTAAGTTAATTATGCCCAAAAAACATAGGGGCCCTTACAAATTAACACTTTGTAATACAGAAAGCTTTAACTAAAGGCAATTAAACCCAAAACATTCATCAACTCATCCATAAATGCAATCACCTCTAAGCCTCTAGACCATGAAACATTGAAAGTACATCTACCTCCATTTCCTCAAAGACTGAAAAAGAAACATAACGATGGAGGCCAGTATCAGTGCTTCTTGGAAGTATTGAAACAATTGCACATCAATATTCCATTCATAAAAGCAATAGAGCAGATGCCGGTGTATCGAAATTTTTGAAAGACATTGTCTCGAAGAAGAGAAGCATGGGAAGATTCGCCATGGTGGCATTGACACAAGAATCCAACACTATAATCCCACCAAAGATGCGCGACCCAAGCAATTTTACAATACCCTGCTCAATGGAGGAATTTATACTGGTCAAGCATTATGCGATCTTGGGGTAAACATAAACTTAATGCCCCTTTCAATCTTCAAAAGATTGAATGTGGGACAGTTAACACCCACAACGGTGACTCTTCAACTCGCCGATAGATCCTTGGTACACCCTGAAGGGAAATTAAAGGATGTCTTGGTAACAATAGACAGATTCATTCTATTTGTAGACTTCATTATCTTAGATTATGAGGCAGATAAAGATGTTTCAATCATATTGGGATGACCATTCTTGTCTATTGGTCGTGCCCAAATAGATGTGCACAAGGGTGAAATCACAATGAGCATCAACGAAAAGAATCTCAAGTTCAATATTATCAAGGTAATGAAGTTCCCAGATGAGGAAGGCTTATCAGATTCCGATGATGAACACACTAGCATTGAAAATTGGGAGTTCGAGGAAGAAAATAAAGAAAGAGAGGGTGTGACAGCATCCATAGAGACTTTCCATGTGATAACAGAGATATGGAAGAATGAAGAAATTCTGAATTTGGATGAAGAAAGAAAAGCACAAAAACCCTCTTTAGAACAACTACCTATATTAGAACTAAAAAATCTACCAACCCATTTAAAGTACGTATTTCTCGACTAGAATGAAACCTTACTAGTCATCATATCCTCTGCGTTACCTGAAGAATAAGAAACCGTGCTGTTCAGTGTTCTAAAGAAATATATTAGAGCAATCAGATGGATGCTCGCAGACATCAGAGGCATTAGCCCTACCTATTGCATGTATCGAATCCGGCTTGAAGAAAATCAGAAGGGCTCAATAGAACCTCAACGAAGACTGAACCTTGCGATGAAAGAGGTTGTCAAAAAAGAAATCATCAAATGGTTAAATTGCGGCATTATCTAACCTATCGCAAATATCACGTGGGTCAGCCCCGTGCAATGTGTTCCTAAAAAGGGTGGGATGACAGTGGTTCCTAACTCAAACAATGAATTGATCCCCATGAGGACCATCACTAGTTGGTGGATTTATATGGACTATAAGAAACTCAACGAGGCGACAAAGAAAGATCATTTCCTCTTGCCTTTCATTGATCAAATGCTCGACCGATTAGTAGGGAATGATTATTTCTGCTTCCTTGATGGGTACGCAGATTATAACCAAATTATGATCGCACCAGAGGATCAAGAAAAGACCATGTTCACATGTCCATATGGAACGTTCGCCTTTCTTCGCATGCCTTTTGGATTATGCAATGCACTCAGTATGTTTCAAAGGTGTATGATGGCAATCTTCTCCGAGTATCTTGAAGACTCAGTTGAAATCTTTATGGATGATTTCTTAGTCTATGGGCAAACATATGAAATCTGTCTGCAAAACATGGAGAGAATACTGAAAAGATGTGAAGAAACCAATCTTGTGTTGAACTGGGAAAAGTGCCATTTTATGGTCAAAGAAGGAATTTTGCTCGGGCCCAAGGTTTCAAGGAATGGGTTGGAGGTGGAAAAAACATGATGACGAGAAATTAGATGTCAATTACTCAACAACTAAAATTCCATGGACGCAATATGCGATGCATGTTTTTAAAGTATGCGTTGATTGTCATGCGTCGATGGTCATGTGTTGGAATGACAATGCGTTAACGAATGTATGCGATGACCATGCGTCCTGTCACAAGTTTTCTTGCGCTCATGCCAAGTATAACGCGAACGCGAGTTTCTCGAGTGATCCGAGGTCGAACTCAGGGACTTATAGTTGGATGAATGCGATAATGTGCATGCGGCGGTTGAATAAAAGAATGATGGAGGGGTTTCTAAGTTAACACTACTCCTACTCCTAGCTATCAAACAACGTAATGAGAATATGAAAGAGAGGTAGATACATGACAACTCATGACATGAAACAAATGAATGGGAAAGTAGATAAAATGTGGAGATGTCTTCATTGCAACCCTAAAGTGTGACCGCAAGGGCAACTTAGTCAACGCAAGCCATGCAACCATGCTACAAACACTTGAGCCGAACTCTAGAATGTATGCGATGGATATGCGAAAGTGTCGAGAAGCCTATGCCAACCTAAACCCCTATAACCCGCTCACGTGCTTTCGTCGCATGAGCGTGATGGCCACATATAACCACCATATCCTACTTCCTGGACGCATGCAATATCCTATCCGTAGGGTGCATACGCTATGTGATGGAAAACAGAATGTATTCCTAAGTCTCAATTCTTGCTTATGCAAACCTAATCTAGCTCTTCCGAGCATCAATTCTAACCAAGCTCTCTCGAGTCAGGTTCTTTCTTTAGACTCTCTCCCAAGTAGCTCTAAAGGTGCAATGGACGCATACATAAGACAAGGTAACCACATGAACTTGGCTAACGTAAGATTATTCCTATTCCTAGTGAATACTTGCTTACATTGCTTAATGCGACCAACCACTTACCCTCCTGGGCAGTTAGTTATTGCTGACTCTACTCATGGACAAGCATACTACAGTTTCACACTAAGCAAATAAGGTTTTCTCACACACTCACACAACTCACACCTTCTGGTGGTTTGCTACATGCTTCATATCCCTAATCCACATGATTAAGTATGTGATACTCTAGCAATCTCACTAAGTGATGCAATGAATTTATGGATGCTAAGTAAAGAAGATGGAGATGGAGTTGAAGGAAACACGGAAATGCATTGAACACAAAATGTATTAATTCTTTAATCACAAAATGTAATACAATACAATATAAGAAAAGAAGAGAAAATGAAATGACCAGCTGGAAGCAAAGACTTGCTTCCAGAGGATGTGCATCAAGGTTGTCAGTGGTGCCATGGATGGGCGGTGAAGCTGACTCTCCCGAGATCTAGCTTCGGTCAAAGGCTCCGATCGTCACTCGAAATGGATGAAGGAGGTGAAGAACTCTCAAGCTTCCTCTCACGCATTTTTCTGGATCACAAGGATCTGCCCTAGGCGAACCTCAAGAAAAAACCTTGGATAACTTGAAATTCTGCTCATCGGCTTCTTTATATAGAGCCTGGATCGCCGACAACATTAATGGATTGCTCTGATTCTGAAATTCGCGGCGCGTTTAGTCCTTTCTGAACCTCTGCTGCTAACGGCGTGGTAGGTGAGATGTCAACATCATCTTTTTTATTTTCCCGAGAGATGCGTTGATGCGTTCATTCCACTAACCTTGTGTTAATCCCTTTATCATGTGTTATCATGTAGCCACAATTATGCAGGGACCACATTTGCTTAATACCGCAACTTCACACGATGACCGCAATCGCTTGACGAGTGCAACTCCCATGTGATGGATGTATGCGGTTGATTACCGCAACATCCATGCGTTGATCGAACGTGTTCGCCTTTGCAGTGGAGAGTTTCTCCGCATGCGGTCGTCTATGCAGTGGTCCGATTTTCGCGTTTGCGTTCATCTTCTGCATTAGCTACAAAAATAGACAATTGAACGCATAATAACGTATAATAATGGGTTAGCCGAGATTCATCATGCTAAACGACGCAAGCTCATTTTATCATGAATTCCTAACATAATTGCCGCATACTCTGCTTAATAGCCTTCATAATTCTAAGTAAAAGGCCTAAGATGACATGCATTTCTGCATGTCATCATGGACAAAGCAAAAATTGAAGCTATAGAAAAACTTCCACCTCCAGCAAATATGAAAGCTTTAAGGAGTTTTCTAGGACACGTGGGGTTTTACAGAAGGTTTGTAAAGGACTTTTCCAAAATCGCTCGACCTTTGAATGTGTTGTTGGAAGCTGATAGACCCTTTGATTTTCATTCACACTGCCTCATTGCATTCAAAACACTAAAGGACGCGTTGACTACCGCGCCAATTCTGATCGCACCCGATTGGGCAAAGTCGTTCGAACTGATGTGTGATGCTAACGGATATGCGATTGGGGCAGTCTTGGCACAAAAAGTAAAGACAATGTTACACCCCATCGCATATGCTAGCAGAACATCAAACTCCACGTAGGCAAATTACACCACCATCGAGAAGGAACTTTTAGCGGTGATTTTTGCAATTGAAAAATTTAGACCTTACTTGTTGGGGTCAAAGGTGATTGTCCACACAGATCACTCTGTGTTAAGATACTTGATGACCAAAAAAGATGCGAAGCCTGGACTAATCTGATGGGTTCTCTTACTCCAAGAATTTAATATAGAAATAATTAACCGAAGGGAACAGAGAACCAGGTCGCTGACCATTTATCGCGATTACAGAATCCAGAAGCGGATCGTATCCAGTCGGAAGTGAACGCCTCATTTCCTGATGAGCAGTTGCTTAAGATTGAAGAACTACCCTGGTATGCAGATATTGTCAACTTCTTGGTCTGCAAACAACTCCCAGAAAACTACACATCCCATCAAAAGAAAAGGCTCATTCATGAATGCAAATTTTACTACTGGGACGATCCGAATCTCTACAAAAGGGGACCAGACCAGATATTGAGACTCTGTGTTCCAAAAACTGCTTTCCTTGTTCCAATGTCATGAATCACCCTATGGAGCACTACAAGAATTTTGGGCTTTAATGTCGGTTGAAAAATGTGAAATCGAATGTATAATGTCGGTTTTGTTTATTTTTAAAAGCGGATCTTTAATGTCGGTTTAAAACCGACATTGTAAGGGTAGCTTTAATGTCGGTTTTAAACCAACATTAAAGACCCACTTCACTTTTTCCTTTAACTTTCTATTTTCCCCCAAATTTTTTCATTTCCCTCTTCATTTTCCCTCTATTTTCTTTTTCATCTCATTCTCACATTTCCCTCTTCAAACCCTATTCTTTCTCACTCTTCTCTTCTAAACCCATATCTGCTGCTCATTTCGTTTCTCACTCCTCTCTTCAGATTTGCTAGTCGTTCTGCTGGATTTGTTGCTCATTTCATCGTAGGTCACGTGTCTTCAGATTTGTCGTTTGTCGGATCTGCTGTTCGTTTCGTTCGCGTGTCTCCAGATCTGCCGTCGTCATTTGCCAGATCTATTGCCGTCGTCATTTGTCGTTCGTTCTGCCTCCGTTAATCGTTTGTTCTATCGTATTTTTTCGTTCGTCCCGCCATCAGATCAGGTGTGCTTCTTTAAGTTCAAGATATGTTCTTTCTTATGAATAAAATCTTTAGATTAGATCTCTCTCTTGTTTCATTTATAGCATCTTAGAAATGGTTAAAACAATATTATAGCAAAAACTAGCTGTATTTTGAAGAGAAAGTTATAATTTTTTGTTATCTTTACCAATCTGGGTAATTTAATGGATATTCGAACAAGAATATGTTATTTTTTAAGATAAATTTTGTTGCTGTTACTTTTAACACCAATAATGGATAGTTAGTGAGTTTAATGTATCGGTTGGGAATTAGAAACCATGGCGGCATAAGCACCAAGCTAGGCTGACTAATGGGGAGTTGGAGGCATCGGTGCCATGGAAGAAGACAATGACAATAAAGCAAAAGGTGGCCGGAGCTCAGAAAAGAAAGGTGGTTCTAAGACTGGATTTGCAAAAGCTAAGGCGGAGACCGTGGCTGGTGCCAAAAAGATAGGAAGTGGAATATCTAATGGCATCGAGTGGATCATGAACCCATGCAAGAAAAGCTCTAAGTAAACTAGGAAGATTTTTCTCGACATCCTTGGCACCAGAATAATAGAGAGAGAGAGAGATAGAGTTCTACCCCTTTAGGTGAGCCATGAAGTTGTCTATTGCTGGTATATTCTCAACGTATGGCAACATGTTTGTTTGTTTATTTCCTCACACAGTATCTATACAAATATTGCTATCAGGACATCTTTTTGTACAATAAAATTTGTGTGTTCATATTTAATGGGTTGCTTCGTGAACATAGTTCTTATCCTGATCTTTTGGAATTGTTATTAGGAAAGTGTTCACAACATCTTCAGATCTATGCATAAAGCATGATGGTATGGAATGTTGTGTAGACCATTTGACATTCTCCTGTTGCTAGCAGAACTACATAAATAACCCATAAAACATCAATTAAATTTGTTATCTGTGACTCTGATTATGGTGAATGAAAATTTTGCAAGTATTTGTTGGCTTTTCTTCCCTCTCCCGGATTAATGACTTAGACGCTTAGTTTAATCTTGTTCCAACCTAGACTCAGAGTTCTTGGCTTCTACTTCCAATGATGGATCAGTAAGAGTTTGGAAGACTGACGATGAGTTCCTATAACTACTTTGATTCGGAGTGCGGTATGGCAGATTTTTTTACCTGTTATTTTGTGTTTATTGCATTTTCCTCGTAATTAGTAACATTTTTATTTGGATTCTTCAGGATGAAAAAATTAAGCTCTGTCAATTTTCAAAGGATGAAACTAAACCACTTTTATTTTGTACCCGCCCAAATAGGTACGACTCTTTCAGAATTCATATTATCAAGCTGCAATAAAAATGGTTTAGACATTAGTAATTGGAAAAGAATTGGGTATAAGAGGTTGTTAAGAAAGCCTACTTGCATAATGTCCATCAGTCGAGATGGAAAATATTTGGCTTTGTAAGTGCATCTCATTGTCAAATTGATTATTGCTGTTTGTTTTTAATCACGATTCTATAATTTATGTTAGAACAATCGATAAATTACTGCCTGATACCTCAAGTACGATGATATCAGTGGCAACAAATTAATTAGCAAGATAATTTATCCATGGACATATCGTAAAAACTGGGACTCATCAAGGCTTATTTGTAATGACTTTTCTTGTTAACGTTTATGCGAAATGTGGAGTCATGGAAATTGCTCGCAAAGTATTTGATAATTTTCCTAGAAGAAATGTCATTGCATGGACAACTCTAATGACTGGTTATGTTCAGAATTCACAGCCTTTGGTTGCTTTTCGAGTGTTCATAGAAATGTTGGAAGCTGGAGCTTATCCTACAAACTATACGCTCGGAATCGTGTTGAATGCTTGTTGTTCCTTACAGTTGAGAGGTTGCCTGAACGAGCAGTTTCAACTAATGGTTAGGGGCTTGCATTTAGAGCTTGTGGAGATAGGCTTATTGTTATTGGTGGACCAAGGCCATGGGGGAAGGTTATATAGAACTCAATTCATGGGTTCCAAATGAAAGACCTCCAAGGTGGGATTTGCTTGCAAGGAAACCATCCATACAACAAGGAAAGATGCAAATGCTTCAGAGGTTGATGCTGATACACCCAACATGAAGCCAGGCATCGACCATTTTAACTATGAGGAAACTGATCATATTAAATCTAGCGCTGAGTAAGTGTTGTCTTTTTTTTTTTTTTTTTTTCTCTTTTCCTTTTGACTTTGTAAATTGGTGGTTTTTTCCATTTAATTTCTTGGATTATATTCTTATCATCATGCATTTGATAATTTATTCGGTGCCTTCCAATTGGATTTTCTCTTTGTTGGAGGGAAGAGGACAAGGACATGTGGATTAATTAGTATTCCTGTGGTGAACTGTTAATATCACCATCACTTGTCAAAATTGCTTTCTTGACTTACTTTCCAATGGTTTACACAAGATGTTTTAATTCATAAGTCTTGTCAGATTTCATGGCTGAAAATACAGTTAGCTACGTGTCGTGGTTGTTTGTTCCACAATAGTCCATGTGTGCTCAATTTGAATCATGCCTTTTTGAGTTAATCCTACTGGTGACCGCTTTATTTTTATTGTGTGATGGTTTAATATTTGGTGATTGATCCTTGTTAACAAGAATTATTGGTATAGGAAGTTCACTTTGGGAAATTGATAGTCTTTGACACCATTATTGTCCTCCTGTTTCAAGGTATGCAGTTTAATATTGATCCAGAAACTTCTGTTGCTTTGGATTTCATACTGAAAACTAGTCCTTATGTTCTTGTAGGTTAGTTTTGTCCCTTGAGAATGATCTGATTGTGAGATAAAAAACAACTGAAATCGATGTTAAAGATTTTGTGTGGTGGTTTAATATTTGGTGATTGATCCTTGTTAACAAGAATTATTGGATTTTGTCCCTTACCATGTGCCATTCCTAATTGGACTTCCAAGCAGAACAAAGAGGTGACATTTACTTGTATTAGTTTTTCTTTATTTATTCAGGTTACTCATTAATACAACTTTTGAAGTAAATTTTGTTTTGATTTTTGTGAATTGAGGTGTAGCAGCTAGTTGTACACATTTGTTTTTGTAGTTTCTAATATATGACTGAATTTGTATTTTATAGCAATTTAATGAATTTAACTTTAGTGATGGGTTGTCTTGATTAATAGCCTGCGAGTTGGGTTAACTAGTTTTTGAAAGGATGCAATATAGGACTCGCAATGAAACGAGTTGAATCTCTTATTATTTTGGGTTTTTTATGAGTTGCTGTTGTTTCTTGCAACAACAAGGGATTTAGGTGAAAATTGTTCCTGGTAAGTGCATTTTTGAATGCTTGCAGTTTTTAAGCACAACTTCTAAGTATTTTCAAGTGACTCTAATGATATGAAAATTCCTATTTGAGAAGTTATAGTGTGCTTATTTCTCTTTGGACCATATTGGATTAGAATGTAACACTCGTTTATGAATCATGGGTACTATTTATTTGTAGTTTAGATTTGATTCAAGGTGCTCAAGTTTGTAGGTCGCACTATGGTAGTTTGTGGGTTATTCATGCACTATGGTAGTCTTTGTGACAACTTTTGAGGTTTGAAGTATATTGTGAGCTAAATTTTCTTATTGATGTATGTGTTCTTGAAAATTTTCCATCGTCTTCGT
>NC_052350.1:28403616-28440389 GCF_009727055.1 Benincasa hispida
ATTCTCATATCTCATATGCTTAGTAATCAAAGCTTCTCTTCTTCAAGATCTTGAAAAAGAAGATTCTCTCATTTATTCAACTATTGAGTTTTCTTGTTTTGCAGATGCAACAAAGGAGTAAATATTTGTATCGCAACCCTCTTTTTCTTGGGGAACTTTAGATCCAACATATTCACTACAAGAATTTTGCCTTGAATGTACATTTATGCACATTCCCAATAAACACGGTTAGTTGAATATGAATTCTTATCACATTTTTACTTTCAATCCTTTGTCTTAAACCTTTTTGTTTGTGATCCTTTGAAAACATGTCAACAAAGATCCTATAATAGACACTGCTGAAGCTAGGGGTTGGTTCAAGAAGAATTATGAAGGATCCATACTTCCCAAGTGGAGAGAAGACGTAATCTCATAATGTTTGTATTATTGTAATTTATGTTTTCAAGGCTGGAATTATTGTACAACCTTTTAAATATAATTTTATAGCAGAATTTTGGATTAAATGTAATAGATTTATAATCCATACATGAATAATATGTCATAGCCAAACGTTCAATGATGATGTGTCATTTATACTTTTTGACCAAAAAATGGATTGGACAACGAATTTAAAAAAAACGGGAAACAGATTTCGAGCTTCAATGTCGTTAATATTAAAAAAAAAAAGAGGCTTTAATGTCAGTTGCACTCATTAAAGACCTTTATGTCGGTTGAAATAGTAAGTCTTTAATGTCGTTGCAACCAACATTGAAGGCTGTGTTATTGAAGCTTACGGTTTAAACGACTATTAAGGCAAACCGACATTAAAGGGGTTTAATAACATTATCTTTAATGTCGGTTGTCACCGATATTAAAGCCCTTTTAATTCGGTTTTAAAACCGCATTAACAGCCGAATTTCTTCTAGTGTTAATTAATAGATCACATAATGAGGGCTCAATCTAATACAATAACCATCGTGATAATTATTAATCCACATACATAGCCCATACTTTAATTAAACATATTATTATATTAAATATGTCTAACATCTTCGCACTTGACTATGTCGTGTACTGCACTGAATAATTAAAATCAGGTACTTTAAGTTGAGCATAAACAGGTATTTAATATAAATTCCCCTTCTAGTTCAGTTTGGTCCATCTCTTGTATTAATACAATTGTACGCGGGCAGCGGTGAATGTAGCATACTATGTGCATCATAGGCATATGAATCGGCTCAGACCTCTTGGCGAGGTCAGGGAGCGTGTGTTTATCACCGCGTTGCGGTTCGACGCTCTATGAGATACCGTGTCTGGAGGTGATAACGATGAATGATGAGAGTTATGAGCGATGCTCGATGGAATGTGAACGGTGCTCAGAGGAGCCAAGGCAACTTTGGTTCACTACCCACTTGTAACTAAACCTTCCTTTGTGCTAGCTATTAGAAATCGAGAGTGATTGGAGAGCGTCACTTAGGGCACACTTAATGACACTTAAATCAAGGTTACGCTGCCTAGTGGGAAGTAGATGTTGGCTGATGTGAGCTATTCGAGTGTGAGACGTTAGCTACGAAGACTGTGAGAGAGAGTAGGACTACCTATCGTGTTTGCTTCGTTCCACACTCGGAGGTTTGCCGAACATGAGAGTCATATTGGACCATGAAGGCCGGATCGTACAGCTTAAGGTGGACTCTTAAAAACTTTTAATGCTAAACTGCATTGCCATGATAAAACGAGTTCAAAATAATAAAAACATAAATCATCAAACTTATTCTATATAGAAAATAAACAAAATAAGTCAAAGAACATCCTCAAATAACAAACTCCCACTAAAACTATTAATGTTTGTATTACTTGTAATTTATGTTTTCAAGGCCTGAATTATTGTACAACCTTTTAATATAATTTTTATAGCAGAATTTATGGATTAAATGTAATAGATTTATAATCCATACATGAATAATATGTCATAGCCACAACGTTCAATGATGATGTGTCATGTTATACTTTTTGACCAAAAAATGGATTTGACAACGGAATTTAAAAAAAACGGGCAGATTCGAGCTTCAATGTCGGTTAATAATTAAAAAAAAATAGAGGCTTTAATGTCGGTTGCAACCAACATTAAAGACCTTTAATGTCAGTTGCAACCAACATTGAAGGCTGTGTTATTGAAGCCCTTTAATGTCGGTTTAAAACCGACATTAAAGGCAACCGACATTAAAGGGTTTTAATAACATTATCTTTAATGTCGGTTGTCACCGACATTAAAGCCCGAATTTCTTCTAGTGGAGGGCACTTCGGTGGATAGCGCACCGCAACAAAAGTTTTGCAATGTGGGTACTACTGACCCACTCTGTTTAAGGACGCACGAGAATACTCCATGAAATGCGATAAGTGCCAACGCATTGGAAGCATTTCAGAAAAAATATGATGCCAATGAACATCATTTTGAAGGTGGAACTATTCGACGTCTGAGGAATAGATTTCATGGAACCATTTCTATTGTCAAACGGTCATAAATACGTTCTATTGGCTGTCAACTATGTTTCCAAATGGATTAAAGCTGTTTCATGCATCGCAAACGATGTGGCAATAGTCTCTAAGTTCTTGCAGAAAAACATCTTCACTCATTTTGGCACCCCACGTGCCATAATAAGTGACGAAGGGACCCACTTTGTGAATTGCATCGTTAATAAACTGTTGATCAGATATAATGTCCTGATGCATGGTTAATGTGATGGTGGAATATGCGTCGTGCATGCAAGTTTTCTTAGCAAGATACAAGTATAAACCCTACTAAGTTGCCTGGTAAGCCCAGGTTTGAACACAGGGACTATGGAAACAGTATGCAACGGTAATTTCAGATCTCTTTGCGGTGACAAATTAAACAATGCGTCGGATGGTATATTGTTTAAGGTATAAAATCTATGCGGTGGAATTGAGAAAAGAGTTAATAATATGAGACTACAATGAGTATGCAAGGGAACGAGTTGAGAAGGGATTTAGCTAACACTTCCTAAGAATACGTTCATGTTATGCGATCATGCTACACACATATAACAGCAAGTCATCTCTCAATGCAAATGCTATAGCTCTGGTCTTAGAACGCATGCGATGTATGCGATGATGTCTATAGGACTTACTTCTAAGCCTCTATTCTTGTCTATGCGATGATGAATGACACACAAATACACAAGGCGACTGCATACTATCATAACCTATTTCTAGGGTGCATGCGATGCATGTTAGCAAATAGAGCTTATCTCTAAGTGAAATCTCTTGCTTATGCAGATTTAATCTTGCTTTCTCAAGTCTAGATTCTAACCTAGCTCTCTCAAGTCTTAGGTTCTTTCTTTAGACTCTCTCTCGAGTAGCTCTAAAGGGGTGATGGATGCAACATAAGACAAGATGATCGCATGCAATGAAGATCTTAGGTCATGCTAGCTAAGTACTTCTCAACCCATTCGACAGTTTAGTTACTCATGTGTAATGTAAAGAGAGTGAATAGATGTAGAAATGCAGGTTCCATTCTATAAATGAAATCGAAATACAGAATATCAATAGGAAATAAAGATAAGGAGCTTGGTAGCAATTTCTTGATTCCCATGGCTTTTACACTCTTTTTCTCTACTGTGCTCAAAGAATATTCTTGCTTTCGCAAGAGTCGGCTCTCTCTCTATTTTTCATGCTCCCTGGAACTCTCTCGAGCTGACCAAGATGATCTTTCGATGTCTTCTCTCTTCTCTCGCCTCCACCTTCTAAGTATAAGGAAACTATGGACAAAGGCTAACTATCTTCTATATGGCTCTGCTGGAATAAAAATCGAATTCCTTTAATGAAGATGGCTTTCGATATTTATAGAGCTTTAGGGTGAAGAGCTTTTTCTCTCAAATGATTGCACTGATGGGATGTCATTAATTCTCTGTCTGATGCGCCGAATAATTGTCACCGAGAAGTTGAGTGTACTTGCTACAGTGTGTCGTTAACGGCATGTCAATTAAATTTGGATTTGACTGTCATCAGCTTTCTGTCCCATCGTGCTTTATTAAGCTTTCACCTTGATGTGCCGGCTCTATGCGGCCACATTCTTAAGCAGATCTTCGCGAATGCATACGATTGCATAGCCTTGCGGTCGCAATCTCTTAATGCACTCGGACGCTAAATTCCTTAGACCGCAATTCCGCAATGCGCCAACGTATTTTCTGCACAAAATACATAAGTTAACTGCTTTCATGCGATGGATGCATGCGATTGCAATGTTATAAACTTAATGCTTTTGGACGCAATTTTATATATTTTTACCGTCGCAATCCTACATTGTTTTATATCTTTGTGTTGTAATAATGTGTATTTCTGCCCGTTATCACACCCCCCAAATTTAAAACAATGCTTTTCCTCAAGCATAAGCAAATGATTTTCTCTAGAAAGTCAGCCGCCTTCTTCTTTCCTAGATTTCTCGAGGTGCCTTATTCAAACCCAATGTACCAAAATCTCCTTAATTCATATTCATGTCTTTCTTTAAAATATTTCTAAATTTTAGGGACCGCAAGTTTAACCTTCAAAAAGACTTTTATTGTTCCAGGACATCGTATGATTTATTTCATAAAAAAAAAACTTTTTCAACTGGGGTTCAAATGGTTTTTATCCTTGCGTGGTTTAGATATTTTTTTCCTATGACATTGCGCTGATCCAAGTGCCTAGCCTTCGTTTTGGCTTGCCCCCACGGGTGTCATGCCAGCATCCAACTACGAGCAAGGTGCTCTTTCTCAGTCTAAACTCATACCCATTTGGCAGCGGAGTTGCGATCATTTTATTTATGCGTTGATCACGGTTCCTACCTTCGTTTTGGCTTGCCCCATAAGTGTCATGCGGACATCCAACTACAAGTAGGATCCGATCGCAACATTATGATTTTTTTTAATGCCTAAAAATAGCAAGGTTGAACGCAGCAATGTCCTCATTGCTGAAGGATTGAAAGAATTCATGCGATGCTCTTAGGAAGTTTTGTAAAAGTCAGCTTGAAAGAAAGCTGGTAGACCACTAACTTCTAGAAATATTTCATGAATTGACTGTCCTAAAATTAAGTTGACTCTAGTGCATGTGAAAAATAGAGGCATGCATTTCATCATTGAAATCATAATTGGCAAAGAAAAATAATGTGTAATGATTGCACCGACTAAAGAGGATGCGGTGATAAAATTATCAAAGTTAAAGTGAGATGCAATAGTGCAAACTTTGGAATAAACAAAGTCAAGGAAAGATACAACCCCCAAATTTGCTTTGTTACCCGCATTATGTGTGATCGCATCCTTCTTTGCAACAAACTGCTTTCTTTGATTGCGGTGGTGGAATAAGCTAGTTGCGTCTTTCGTCTTTCGTGTAGCTCCTCTGCAATCGTTCACCATGATCGTTGTAAAGAAAACATCGAGAGGGTCAAATAAAAGATAGAGTTAACAATTTTTTTTTTTTGTAGAAAATAAATGAAAGGATAAAGAATTGATAATGACTATAAAGAGGTAGAATTGAGTTCATGAATTGAAAGTTTCAAAGGATACTTCACAAAAATTGCGTCCCTGATGAAATTGAATCGCATGATTGTGCAGGGACCGCCCACTTCTTTTTGGTAAGCCCAGGGTCGAACATAGGGACTATGGAAACAATATGCGACGATAATTTCAGATCTCTTTGCGGTGACAAATTAAACAATGCATTGGATGGTATGTTGTTTAAGGTATAAAATCTATGCAGCGGAATTGAGAAAAGAGTTATGCGATCATGCTACACACATACAACAGCAAGTCATCTCTCAATGCAAATGCTATAGCTCTGGTCTTAGAACACATGCGATGTATGCGATGATGTCTATAGGACTTACGTCTAAGCCTCTATTCTTGTCCATGCGATGATGAATGACACACACATACACAAGGCGATCGCATACTATCATAACCTATTTCTAGGGTGCATGCGATGCATGGTAGCAAATAGAGCTTATCTCTAAGTCTCTATCTCTTGCTTATGCAGATTTAATCTTGCTTTCTCAAGTCTAGATTCTAACCTAGCTCTCTCAAGTCTTAGGTTCTTTCTTTAGACTCTCTCTCGAGTAGCTCTAAAGGGGTGATGGACGCAACATAAGACAAGATGATCGCATGCAATGAAGATCTTAGGTCATGCTAGCTAAGTACTTCTCAACCCATTCGACAGTTTAGTTACTCATGTGTAATGTAAAGAGAGTGAACATATGTAGAAATGCAGGTTCCATTCTATAAATGAAATCGAAATACAGAATATCAATAGGAAATAAAGATAAGGAGCCTGGTAGCAATTTCTTGATTCCCAAAGCTTTTACACTATTTTTCTTTACTCTGCTCAAAGAATATTCTTGCTTTCGCAAGAGTCGGCCCTCTCTCTGTTTTTCATGCTCCCTGGCACTCTCTCGAGTTGACCAGAATGATCTTCCGATGTCTTCTCTCTTCTCTCGCCTCCACCTTCTAAGTATAAGGAAACTATGGACAAAGGCTAACTATCTTCTATATGGCTCTGCTGGAATAAAATTTGAATTCTTTTAACGAAGGTAGCCTTCGGTATTTATAGAGCTTCAGGGTGAAGAGCTTTTTCTCTCAAATGATTGCACTGATGGGATATCATTAATTCTCTGTCTGATGCGCCGAATAATTGTCACCGAGAAGTTGAGTGTACTTGCTACAGTGTGTCGTTAACGGCATGTCAATTAAATTCGGATTTGACTGTCATCAGCTTTCTGTCCCATCGTGCTTCATTAAGCTTTCACCTTGATGTGCCGGCTCTATGCGGCCACATTCTTAAGCAGATCTTCGCGAATGCATACGATCGCATATCCTTGCGGTCGCAATCTCTTAATGCGCTCGGATGCTAAATTCCTTAAATCGCAATTCCGCCTTGCGCCAACGCATTTTCTGCTCAAAATACATAAGTTAGCTTCATGCGATGGATGCATGCGATCACAATGTTATAAACTTAATGCTTTTGGACGCAATTTTATATATTTTTATCATCGTAATCCTACATTGTTTTATATCTTTTTGCTGTAATAACGTGCATTTCCGCCTGTTATCATGTCCACCATAAGATCGCCACTGTATATCACCCTCAAACAAACAAACAAGCAGAGGTTTCTAACAGAGAAATCAAGTAAATCTTAAAGAAGGTGGTGAACCCATCGTGGAAGGATTGGGCCATGAAACTGGATGATGCCTTGTGGGCATATCGGATTGCTTATAAGACACCCATAGGCATGTGGGCAGTTAAGAAACTCAACTTTGATCTTAAGGCTATAGGACAAGAGAGAAAACTTCAACTACTAGAGTTGGACGAGTGGAGACTACAAGCATACGAGAATTCCAAAATTTACAAAGAACGCATCAAGCGATAGCATGATAAGCATCTTTACGAGAAAAACCTGCACAGACAGTTTCCTTCGATCTCGTGAGCGTGACGTTTGAATAAGGCATTCAGGCTGCTCTCGCTCTCTCCCACTTTTTCGCTGGTCTCGCTCTCTCCACTCTCGCTCTCTCCAACTTTCTCGCTCACAATCTCACTCTCTCCACTCTTGCTCTTTCCAACTTTCTCGCTCAAACTCTCGCTTTCTCCACTCTCGCTCTCTCCAACTTCCTCGCTCAAACTCTCACTCTTCTCCAATCTCGCTCTCTCTCCCATTCTCTCGCTGCCTCACTCTCGCTGGTGTCGCTCTCTCCACTGTCATTCTTTCCAATTTCGTTAGTTACTGTGAATATGGTTTATCTCCGTGCAACTTCCACACGAATTTTCCCAAATAATTTTCTATATTTTCCTCAGTTCTTCAATTCTTTCTTCACTATTCAGGATTTAAGTTTTCAAGATTTTCTCTTCTTTTTATCCTTTTAGGGTCCTCTCTACTCGTGCTCTAGGATCAAATATGGTTATCGTAACTATAATACCTAACCATTATAGTTTACATTCACTCTTACTAATTGTTGATCTACAAAAGGTGACAATTATTACAGTTATTATGACAATTGTAAAATTATTAGATTATTTAATAAGGATTTAACTTTCTCCTAATTAACCCCTTAATCACTTACTTAAGTAGGAAAATGGAGATCCGGGTTTCACACCAGAGCTACTCGATAGTGATGAATCGATGCACGATTGGCTCGATAATCTGATTACTCAATACGATTTGAAATGTGAACGATTGGCGCGCGATTTTCAGTAAAGAATTACTCGATTGAACAAGAAAGATAAGGAAAGAAGAAATAGAAACAGTGTTTACGTGGTTCAGCAAGATTGCCTACGTCCACGAAAAGATCTGAATTCTTTTTACTTAATGAAGATCAGATTTTGATGTTTACAGATAACTAAGAAAATGATGGTAACTCTGTAATTTGAATTTGAAATCAGTAGTATTTATACGAATATACCAGCTGACCGTTACAAATGTTAGTTATAAATAAATAGAAATTTGAGATATTTGAGTCAAAACTTCTTCAGAAATGAAAATTTTTTCATTACAAAACACATGAGAGTGTGATTCAAAGAAATAAGATAGAATAGTCATATGATCAAAGGCTTCGGAATCTATAATCCATGGAGGTGAGTTAAGGCCAGAGGGAGCTTGAGGAAAATTACCTGATTATGCCAAGGAAACAATTTGATCAAGTTTTCAGACTAGGATTACGAGATGATAAATTAGTCTTTAACAGCTTCAGAATTTGATCAATTTTCTCTTTATTAAAAGGGTTGGAGTCCACAAAAATACCGTTAGAGGCATGTTGGTGAGAATTTCTCTCACCTTACTTAGAACTTTTTCAATTCGCAAGTTTTTCATGAAGTTTCCAACAAGTTTCACACGTATGTCGAGGTTTATTGCAATAGCGCACCAGACATGAGATCTCTTGTGTCTTGTTGGATTGGTTAGACGCCTGCAAAACAGTATTTTCAGTCACCAATGCACAACTTTCAACTAAGTCAACAGTTTTTTTGCCAATCATAATATTCCTGCAGCTTTATTCCCTGCGAACTTTAGAAAAAACATCATTAATAGATGGAACAGTAGTTTTTCCAAGTATCCTAACTCTAACCTCATCAAATTCAACATTGAGACCAACAAGGAATTTGTTAATACGACCATCTTCTACAGTTTTCCTGTAATGCCGTTGGTCCTTTATAGACTTCCACTCATATTATAAAAGAGATCAAGGTCTTGCTAAAATTTTTTTTTAGGCAGCGAAAGTATTGTATAATGGAGTTAAACACAAAACAAAACATCTCAGCACACTGTTTAGAACTATAGCAAACAACAATTTCTTCAGTAGAAGATGTTTTTTATGGTATATTTGATTTATGTATGCTTGAATACCAATGATGGTCAGAGACATAGTTAGCCTTTTTTTATTGGTGGGAAGTTGAAATAATTCAGTTAAACGGTGTCAGATATTTTGCTTTTAGGTTTGTACTTATTTCTGGTTGTGCAAAAAATTTTGTTACTCCCCCTCCCCTCTCTCTATATATATCTGATTCATGGTACACTTAAAAATTACAGCCAATAAAGTAATGCCCTCAAGGGCTTAATGTGCTTTCTAAGTTTCATGGAGATGGTACCAAATCTTAAATGAGTTTGTAAAGTACTTGACAAATGTTCCTTTGCAGTGCTTCGACATCTTGAAGATAACATTAATGCTCTATTAACTTTGGCCTCCCTCCTCCTTGAGGAAGCTAGAGATGAAGAAGCCATTTCATTACTATCTCCTCCAAAAGATTCAAGTATATGTGTTCATTAAACAACTACAATATGCTTTATCACTAGCAAGTTAAAAGATGGATGGAGCTAGCAGGTATTTCTCACAATGCTTATAAATGTCTTTAGTTACTTCTGACTTTATGAAGATCCAACTAGCTCATCTTCCAGCAAATTAAAACCTTGGTGGTTCAATGAGAAAGTGAAACTGAAGCTTTGCTACATATACAAAACTAGAGGAATGCTTGAGAACTTCGTTGAGGTGATCTTTCCTTTGTGTTACAAAATCGACAATTAAAGAACACAAAAAGGAACGTAGAGATAAAGAAGATTGACACACAGATATACGTGGTTCACTAACGGTGTGTTAGCTACGTCTGCGGTCAGCGAGACCTCCGTACTTGGTTGTTCGAAGCGCCAACAAACAAATTCAAGGCATTCCAACACTTTGATCCGAGAGTCCTTATATATTGAGTCTCTTCAAGAAAAGGTAATTAAAAATTTTAGTCTAGGCCTTGAAAATATGAATAACATAAAGGGTAACATTGATGTTCACCTAGCCCAGAAGAGGCGATACATAATTACCATGCATGTTGATTTGAATTTGTTTTTGTAGTTCTATAAGAACTTTTAAGGATTTGAATTTTAAAATGTAAAATTAAATATTAAATTAGTTTTTTGAGTAATTAAAGGTATGTTTCGAAGATGTTAAGGAAGAACTCTAATTACTTGGAGTCTATAAAGCACAAACACGGATACGGTTACATGATACGGATACGATCGGATACGGCGATTCGTCAATTTCTAAAAATCTAAGATAAGGATACGTCTAAGGATATGTCATTTTTATATATATATTTTTAAAAAATGAGGATACTGATACATTTTGAAGATACGTTTTCCTTGAAAAATCTAGAATATAGATAAATTTAGCATACAAATTAACTACAATAGCACAAAATACAATGCAAACACTAAAATACAATACAAAAAAGCAACATCTAAGATGTTGAAGTACAATAGTTAATAAAAATGCAATAGAAAAGTGACTTATTTTACAAGGAAGAAGAAGAAGATTAGAGGGAGAAGTATGAAGATAAACGAAGAACTTCTTCATTGAATTGTTGAAGATATCCAAATGATTTATATTTTGGTGGAATTTGTAGGGACTCAAATGTGAAGATGAAGATTAGATAATTCTAAGGTTTGGTCTTTTATTTATTTTTTCCTTTTAGTTTTGGACTCGAGTAGTGAGCTTTTTAAATAGGTTGCCTAGTTTTAGATCGGGAAAGATTAGATGAGTTGCTTGTCTTTTTTCTTTAAAAAAAGACATGCGTAGAAATAGATACGTCAAATTGCGTGTCAAATACGTATCTGGAAGGTATCTGAAAGTATTGGTATTCGATACGTGTCTGATACGGATTCTTTGCCTCACATGTAGTATTTGTACTTCATAGCTTGGAGTCATAAGTACTTTTTGCAAGTAGTATCACTTGTTACATCTATTTTTCCTGTATTCCACTTTGGTGCTAGATCTGTTTTTCTGAACTTGAGGCATGTACCTTGTCTCTTTCTCATTGTTAACTTCATGTTAACAGAATTAGCATTAAGCTCAACTGACACCATGCATGGTTTCAACTTTGCAGAGCACATTGTTAAGCAGTACCCTTACAGCATCTCTGCTTGGAACTGCTATTATTATTTTAGTTGGTTTGAAACAAATATCTATCTGCATTTGTTGTACTTAAAAAATAAAGTATAAACACAAAGGATAGAAAAAATTGTAGGGAGATAAGAGGGATCTCCTCAATGAAAGCTACTGTCTCATAATTCCCCTCCCCAATCAGGAGGCCGTGTGTTTTCCTCACAAATAACGCCTAAGTTTCTATTAATATCTTTAGCACTTGTTTGATAAGCAATATGAAAATAGATATGATCCTAAGCTACGATCCTAAGGAAGTTAAAGATCCTTTTTTCTAATAAACTAAAATCGGTGAAACCATTTTATAAGAGTTTTGACCTACAAGTTTGGGAAAAAGTAAGACTTATTTATGTTGGTTTTTTTCCCATTAATCTCAAATTAATTAATGTTTTGATGATAACTAACTTGATTTTGTTTACTAACAATTTTATTATTTTGAATTTTTCATAGCATAGAGTTTAGAATAACGATTCTAATGCTTCTTGAATCACCCAAATCGGAGTTTGGATGAAAAAGATATAGTAAAAAGATGTATAATGAAAAAATACTTGAAATTGTGACGTGGTGAATTAATCATCAAATAGACCAATTAGAGAGTACCCTTGGTAGAGCTGTAGAGTGAGTAACATACGAGGTCTTAAAATTGTATGAGGTGGATTTTGGTTTTCCTTTAAAAAATTGATTTTATAATTATTTAAAAGAAATTGATTTTGTTATTTAAAAAAAGGGGAAATTTTTCAAAAGTTACTAGTACTTTATATATATTCTTATTTTTATATATATATTCTTATTTCTTCTATTTCCTTTTTACTTTTCCACTTTTAACATCCAGCTTCCATTTCNTACTTTATATATATTCTTATTTTTATATATATATTCTTATTTCTTCTATTTCCTTTTTACTTTTCCACTTTTAACATCCAGCTTCCATTTCACTTTTGGATCAATCTAATGACTCAAATTAAAATCCACTTTTTATCCTACTTCCCTCTCTTTTTATACTTCATCTTTCCAAAATTGTTTTAACGCTTCACATTTTACAATCCTCAAAATTAGCAAAAAGACCATCATTATTACTCTCTCTACAAGCTTTTAATTTTCTTTCTTTTCATCTTATTCTTAAGAGAAAATTCTATTGTACTGTGAGGATTAAAGTGTGTGAGCTCAAACTTATATACCCACTCTTTTTAGAGAGTTTTATTGTGTGATTTAAAGCTTAAAAAACATTGTAATGGTTGGATCCTAACTCGTGAAAAGGATCAAGTTTGCTCTTGAACCCATAAAAGGAGCAAGGTAGCGGTTCGATTTTCATCCGTGGAAAGGCTTAGAGGATATTTTTTTTAATCGAAATCCCAAGAGGTGCTTGGAAAAGTGGATATAGGTCAAGTTTGATCCAACCACTATAAAAATTACATGTCTTCATCTTAATTCTTTACTAATTATTTTTGCATTTAATTTTAATTGCATGATTTTGTTGGTTGAGATTGATTAAGTATATTGTTACATAATTTTTATCAATCTTGTTATTTAGTACCAATTAGGGTTTTTTAATTTAATTAAAAAAATTATCTAATTAGATTAAATTGAGCATACTTTAGGAAAAAGTTTATTTAAACCCTATTCACTCCACCTCTAGGGTTTCCATACTGGTCCAACAATTTGTATCAGAGTGAGATTGCTCATTTTGAAATTTAATTTTCTTGATAAACTTTATTGTTAGACAATTATGGCAAACCTAGTTGCAAATGGAATTGGAGACGACCAATCTACCTCTAGACTTCCTTACTTGGATGGTTCAAATGCATATTGGAAAGCTAGAATGAAAATTTATTTGCAATCCATAACTATAACTTTTGGTTTGTTATTGCTAAGGGTTCATATGTTCCCATGAAAAAGATTGATAATATTGATAAGCCTAAATTAGAAGAAGAGTATGATGAAAATGAAATGAAAAAATGGTATTTTAATGCTAAGTCTATTAGTTGTTTGTATTGTACTTTAAGCAAAGATGAATTTAATAGAATATCTATGTGTTCTTCTACTCAAAATTAACGGCCGGGCATTCATATGTTGAATTTAGCCACGATCTTATAGACTATGCATTGAAAACCCTAAATTGAATACAAACAAAGCTTGAAGACGTAAGGGCAAACATCAATTAAAATTTAGGTGTCCGATTAAGAGAAATTCTTAAACCTTAAGAAATTGTGTTGGATGCGTTTGGGAAGAACACATTGAACCAAGGTGAAGTCAACCTACGTTGATAAAGGGAGGATTAAACATTTGGCCATGCAGCCAAGTAGGTGGTGTCAACACCATAGGAGGTTTGGACACCTATAAATAGAGCCTTTGGGATTTCATTTTCAAATCACAAATCATAAAATTTGTAAAAAGAGAGGGAGAGTAGAGTGCATTGGACAGTGAGGGTGGAGGAGAATGCATCAACTTGAGACGAGGAGATCTCCCAATCTACTCGAGCGTTTGATATAATCCAAAGCCATATGAAAGATAAGAGAGTCTAGTGTTCATGGTGAGGTTGCCGGAGAATAAGCTCTAAGGAATTTGGCTGAAGAATGAGAAAAAGACAGAAGGGTCAAGCTATCGGGTAAGCTGGGTCAATCTTGATATTTTGATGATTCTAGCTAAACCATGAAGAGTTATGAGCTAAGATTTTATGATAAGCTTCTTGAGACATTTTATAATAGTTTTGTAGAAAGAAGTATCTCAAAAGAAGGTCTAGAACTATGAGTAATCTAAACTGTAATTTGGATCTGGATTCTAGGGGTAAAAAGGGAGCCCGAGGTAGAAAAGGGAACTATTAGAAAGGCTCCTAAGCAATTAAAGTGAGTGTTATAGCTTTGATAATTAACACATAGTGTGAGTGTTATAGCTTTGATAATTCACACAGTGTGAGTGTTATAGCTTTGATAATTAACACATAGTGTGAGTGTTATAGCTTTGATAATTAACACATATGTGAGTGTTATAGCATTATAGTTTCGATATATCGTGACTGTTATAGCTTTGATAATTAACAAATAGTGTGAGTGTTATAGCTTTGATCATTAACACATAGTGTGAATGTTATAGCGTTATAGTTCCGATATATCGTGAGTGTTATGTTTCTTTGATAAATAAAGAATATTGTGTGTTTATACAGTGTTGATAGTAAATGCATATTATGAGTATTCACTAAGCTTTATACTCTAATATTTGAATATATGCATCTATAGATACAAAATACATGCTTTTGGTGATAGGATGATTGCCATGATATTGTTTGTGTGTGACTGTGGAAACTGAGATTATGCCCGGAATATAGTTAGCATGCTTAACAAAAGGTACTTGGCGCGAAAAATATGGTCGGCTTTAGTCGGCGGGAAAATATGGTTGGCTTCGGTCGGCGGGAAAATATGGTCGGCTTCGGTCGGTGGGAAAATATGGTCAGCTTCGGTCGGCGGGAAATAATAGTCGGTGACGACCGGCGGGAAATATGGTCAAGTACCTAAGCATGACTAGCTAGATAAATAAAATGGTCGATGTGCACATTGGCGGGAATTGGGGTCATAGGAAGGTTTTCATAGATGATTGTATTGATTGATGATATGATATGCATGCTACGTGTAGCTTTTGGGATAAAGATTACTGGTTGCATGATTATATCTTTGACTGTGCATGAGTTATAATGCGAGTGTTGGCATATTCCCAAAAATGATGATTTTCAAAGTGATTTTTGTCTTAAAAGAACCACTCACTGGGCTTAGTAGCTCACACTCTTCAAAATGTTTTCTTAATCCCCCCTCCCCCTCAGGGTAGCGAAAGATGAGGAGTTCCAGGGTGCTGCTAAGATCAAGGTCTGCCATGTGCCCCAATTACACTTCCAGAGAGTTTCTACAGTTGTCGTTGTAAACTTTGTTGTTAAGTCCTTAAGTTGTATAAACGTTATATCACTATCGTAATAAAAGATGGGCCTACTTAATCTGTTATAGTTTATCTCTTTGACTTAATCATTCTGCTGTGTATAAGTTATAGTATGGTATCAGAGTTATTCCACAAGAATCATTAGGCAGTAAGTGTCAGCTCAAGGGTTGATATCTACTGTAGTCACATCCCTCTCCCAGGCTAAGAAGGTGGTCTGGGGGTGGGGTGTGACATCTGATTACATCATTTTCATATTCGAGTTGCACCGAGTATCATTCAAGAACCATTGAGTACGATCGAGTATTAACTCTATTGTCATAGAGTTGCATCGAGGATTTAATAGAGACTAGTCAGACGAAGAAGGAAATTTTGATCGAGTATCGAGTAGCAAGTAGTCGAGCATCAAGTTCTGAGTATCGAGGAAATGGCAGACTAGTTCTAAGCCATTTCTTCACCTCTCTAATGTTGATCTTGTGTATTTGGGACTTGTGAAGAGTGTTCAGCCTAACAATTTGTGGTATCGGAGTGTTTAAAGGTCTTCAAGATCAACTTTCTTGGAGCTTCAAGATTTTCAAAAAATCAAGACTCGATACACATTCGAATCAGAAATGGTTGTTGCAAGGAATGACATTGAGAAGTTTGATGGGAAAGGCAATTTTGGCCTATGGAAAACCAAAATCAAAGTCATTCTTGGACAGCAAAGAGCACACAAGGCTCTTTTGGACCCATCGACACTACCAACCATCATATCAGCACAAGAAAGAGAAGACACGGAGCTCACAACATATGAGACTCTAGTTCTGAATCTTAGTGACAATATTTTGAGGCAAGTAATTGATCAAGACACAGCCTACAAGATCTGGGTCAAGCTAAAAGGTCTTTTTGCCACTAAGGATCTCCCCAACAAGATGTATTTGAGGGAGAAGTTCTTCACGTTGAATATGGATTCTGCCAAGCCTCTTTTAGAAAATTTAGATGAATTCAAGAGGATAGTCTCAGAGTTCAAGAGCTCTGGTGAGAAAATTACGAGAATGAAGCTTTTGTGCTATTGAACTCTCTACCAAGAGGTGAAGAATGCTCTGAAGTATGGCAGAGAATCAGTCACCACTGACGCCATCATTTCAGCATTAAGAATAAAAGAGTTAGAGATTAAATCAGTTAAGAAAGAGCAGCCTAGTGCAGAGGGGTTGTTTGCCAAGGGGAAGAACAAGTAGAACCAATCTAAAGGGAATAAAAACCAGTCAGGTGAAGAACACAAGCCTAAGACAAGTTGAGATGCAATTACTGCAAGACGCAAGGTCACCTGATGAAAGATTGCTACAGTCTGAAAAGAAAAAACCAAGAAAAAGAGAAGGATCAGAAGGGGAAACAACCAGAAGCATCAGTGGTTGAGGATTCCTATTTTTACTCTGATGCCTTAGCCTTCAGCAGAAATCAAACCAACCAAATCAGTCTTCTTGGGAAGCATGACTGGGTGCTAGACTCCAGATGTACCTATCACATGACACCTTTCAGACCTTGGTTTAATACTTACAAGGAAATAGATGGAGAATCAGTGTACATGGGCAACAATGAAGCCTACAAGATAAGAGGGGTTGGTTTAGTGTCCTTGAAGCTAAAGGATGAATTAATCAAGCTTCTAAGAAATGTTAGACATGTACCTTTGCTCAAGAGAAACTTGATATCTCTAGGCATGTTGGACTCCTTTGGGTGTGAATACAGAGGAAAAGGTAGAGTTCTTGAAGTGTTCAAGGATTCCAAAGTTGTGTTGGTTGGTGAGAAGGTCAATGACCTTTACATTGTGAGAGGAGTAGAGATAATGACAAGTGCCTACACAACTTCAATAACAAGCTTAACAGAGGCTGACTTGTGGCACAAAAGACTCTCCCATATTAGTGAGAAAGGGATGCAAGGTCTGTCCAAGCAAGGAATCCTGCCCAAAGGTATCAATGAGCACCTTTCTTTTTGTGAACATTGCATTTTAGGTAAAGCAACCATGCAAAGCTTCACAAAATCTCAGCACACTACCAAAGGAGCTTTGGACTATGTCCATTCTGACCTATGGGGACCATCTTCTACACCAAGCCTTAGTGGCTCAAGGTATTTTCTAACCTTTATAGATGATTTTTCTAGGAAAAGCTGGATATACTTTCTTAAAACTAAGGACCAAGTATTTGGGAAGTTTAAAGAATGGAAAGCCATAATTGAAATACTTTACAACCGATAATGAGCTTGAATTTTGAAATGAACACTTTGATAAATTTTGTAGTGAGAATGATATAACTAGGCATAGAACAGTGAGGTATACACTTCAACAAAATGGGGTTGCTGAGAGGTTAAATAGAACCATAATGGAAAGGGTTAGGTGTTTACACTCTGATGCTATCTTAGGGGAAAGTTTTTGGGCAGAAGCTGCATCCTATACCGTGTATACCTTAAATAGGAGCCCTAACACATCTTTAGAATTTCATACCCTTGAGGAAAAGTGGACTAATCATCCTCCTAACCTAGATACCCTCAAGGTCTTTGGATGTATAGGGCTTGTACACCAAAATAAGGGAAAGTTAAAGGCTAGAGCAGTCAAGTGTATGTTTGTAGGCTTTACAGAGGGTGTCAAGGGGTTCAAAATGTGGCATCCTATTGAGAGGGAGTTCATAGTGAGTAGAGACATCACCTTTAGGAAAGAGGCGATGTTTATGCAAAAGGAGAAACGATGAAGGAGAGTCATCCAACACCGGATTTGAGGTGGAGTTACCATCTGAGTAGCCAAATGAGTCTAGCCAGTCTAGTAACATAGGAGAAACTGAGGAAGATGTAAAGGAACATGAGGAGATAGAATGTGAGCAACCTGATTTAAGCCAATGTGTCTTAGCTAAGGATAGACAAAGAAGAACTATCAGACCTCCAGCTAGATATACTGAAATGAATTATATGAATCTGGTTTTAAATCCTATAGTAGCTCCTACTAATCAAGAACCAACTACCTTTGAAGAAGCAACAAATTGGGTTAATGCAAGGGATTGGATTGAGGCAATGAATGAGGAGATGCATTCACTAAAGGTGAATGACACTTGGTCCTTGGTTCCTCTACCAAAAGAGTATAACATGTTGCATCTAAATGGATTTTAAACTTAAAGAAGGAGTATCCTATGATCAAAAGCCTAGGTTTAAAGCTAGATTGGTTGCAAAGGGGTTCACTCAAAGGGAAGGAATAGACTATACTGAGATTTTCTATCCTGTTGTAAAACAGACTTCCATAAGATTTCTTCTATCCTAAGGTTCTCAAAATAATCTAGAATTGTATCAACTAGATGTCAAAACTGCTTTTCTTCATGGACATTGATAACTTGTAGAAATACAAGTTATTTATACTGCTTTATTTAAATATTGCGACCAAAAGAAAGAAAATTTGCGTCAATTGTATGGAAATTAGCTAAGAAATGCGAGAATTATAAATTGTCATCAATACACCCACTGACACCATAGCGATGGTAGAAAAGAATATTTCAATATTGTTTTGCAGGAAATCAAGTCACCCCATGCGTTCAAGGCTTAAGATAAAAGGAACAACGCATCTACGTCGCATTGCACCTATCATTCAGGAATGAATAGGCGATCAACGCAATCTCAATCGCATGCGGTAATATGTCCAGGGAAGTTGAAATCCCGCTGGTCTGGGCCATTCCAGATCAAGACTATCTTTTCCCACGGCGCAGTGGAACTGACAACTGAAGACGGAAACAATGCATTTAAAGCCAATGGTCAACGAATTAAGCCTTATTATAGGGGCGATGTGGATCGACGCATGCATACCATTGACTTGGGCAAGCAGGATTAACCACTCGCGGGGGATGCTATTGCGGTAATTCTGAAAACTCTCTCCAATTAGCATCCCTATCTATGTTTTCTTAATTTCTTTACTACTTTCTTTACCGCTTTCTAAATTACGTTATTTAATGTTTATTAGAATTAGCCATTAATGCTTTCTGTATTTTCCTTCAATTTAATCCATTAGTATCTTTCCATGTCATGTTTAATTCCTTTAATTCATCGACATTAGTAGCGATGTTCTTAAAATTTTTTGTGAATGACTAGATGAAAAGTTGAACACCGCAAAGTATTTTCGACTTGCGTTATTGATGAATTAAAATGAAAAAATAAAAATTGGTATATAATGCGATGATGGATGCATTCCATGATAACAGATACACTTCGCATCCATTACACCCAAATGCATTGCGTTGAGGGGTGTGTTGTGCTCATATGTGTTCTTTGCCCGTCCTTAGCGAAGATGGACTATGTTGAGGTAGTGTTGCGCTGGTAGAAATATCGTGTGCCCGTCCTCCAAAAATACGTTGAGTTGAGGGGTGTGTTGCGGGAATATGTGCATTGTTGCCCGTCCTCAGCAAAAATATATTTGCGTTAATGAAAGCGCGGTGTAATTTTTAACCGTGCACCCGTCTGAATCAAATCCAAAAGATAATTGCAATTCATTATTTTTCTATGTTTATCTAAATTCTTTGATTCTTTGTACAGGAAAAACTTTCTGTATTACGATATCTATAATCACTGGTATACTTTGTTAATTTTCAATACAACTGAGTAGCAATTCTCTCTATATGCCTGTGCCTCTTCTTTATCATCCTTTGTCAACTTTGCGATATTCTTAATCTTTCCTTTTGCATTATTCATTGCGTTGCCATGATGTATAATATGCATACACTTAGTAACATTTCCCACACTTTGTATTTTCTGACTAACATTTAGTTAATTCGTAGCTATAGCAATAATTTATCTTTTATCTTTCAAAATTCTGCTCAAACCTTCTTTTTAAAATTTTGTCTAAATGTTTGTCTAGTCTGCCCAAACAACACAATGAAGACCTTGCGCATCTCTAAATTTGGGGGTGGGGAAGGTCTGAGGAGATGAGATCAAGTGATGCGGTCATTAAGAAAAATGCGCTCATTATTTCCATTTCAAAAAAAATCTTAAAAAAAAATTCATATAAACTCCAATGTCAGCGCAAGGGAAACCTCAAAAACAATCCCAACCTGATATGAGTTAAGTTGTGAAAGGAGCCTGCTCGTAGTTGGATGTTTGCATGACACCCGTGGGAGCAAGCCAAAACGAAGGTGGGTTTCCAAAAACAACGCAATATGAAAAGAAAAAAATGATAAAGAAAAAATAAAAGAATGCAAGAGACAACTCCTTTGAAATTCATGAGTTAAAGTTGAGATTGGCACACAACCGTAGTTGGATGTTCGCATGACACCCGTGGGAACAAGCCAAAACGAAGGGTGTCACTATGATCAATAGTCTCTAATAAATGACGCAAAGTTTGACCACCGCATCCAGACACATAAAGTTGTTTTGACAAGAAGAGGTAAACATTCTTTTTAAAACTAGAAAAGCATTTTTGAGCAGAAATTTGTAGTATAGAAGAATAAAGTAGAGCTTTGTTATGAATTTTCAAGGATAGAAAGAAATTTCGATGTTAAGTAATGTGCCTAAGTGGAGCATTCGGAGCATCCAATCGACGCAAAATGTAGGATCGAAATTGATTATTGTCTTAGTAGAAGATATGCTTGAGGACAAGCATATATCTAAATTTGGGGGTGTGATAACTTGTAGAAATACAAGTTATTTATACTGCTTTATTTAGATATTGCGGCCAAAAGAAAGGAAAGTTGCGTCAATTGTATAGAAATTAGCTAAGAAATGCGAGGATTATAAATTGTTGTCAATACACCCACTGACACCATTGCGATAGTAGAAAAGAATATTTCAATTTTATTTTGCAAGAAATCAAGTCACCGCATGCGTTCATGGCTTAAGCTAAAAAGAACAACGCATCTACATCACATTTTGCCCATCATTTAGGAATGAATAGGCGATCAACGCAATCTCAATCGAATGCGGTAATAAAAAATAGCAACACATGCAGGCAAATGATCGAAGATGCAAAAGAGAACCGCAATTGCGGAGGATCCAGACACGTGTACAGCTGATCGTTGTGCATTTCTGATGGGATTGATCACGTAACAGAAGGAATATTCACTCCACCATTTCTGGAATTTCCATAACAATAAAGTGGGGTCCACACTGCAGAGAGTCAAAACTGAGCCTATAAATAGCCTATGAAATTCTATGAGAAAATATACTTGATATGGGCATATTTTGATAATTGTATATTGAGAGAGACTGGTTTGAAGAGCCTGATCGGAGAAGATCTGGGAAGATTTAAGAGACAAGGCCGAGAGGTGAGTCTCAGGGAAAATCCTTTCAATACTCGCCATTGAAGCTCTGTACCAAGGTCACTTCTATCGAACGAGTAAGACTGAGAGGGAAACTCTTCTCTTCATCCATTCCATACGCCGGCAAGCAAATCCACTGTCCAGATCTGTGTCAAGACGTTGACACTCTTCTGTATTTGTTTCTATCTCTTTATCATCAATTTTATTCATCTTCTTAGTCTATCATTCACACCATGTATCAGATGCTAAATATTAGTATTGAATGTCATGATCATTTCCATCTCCATCTTTCTGTCTATTTCCGTTCATCCGTAATTCGCTTTCTTCATGATGTTTTCTTAATCCCTTGGTAATTAGCAGGAATCTAACAAGTAAATTAATCTGTGTTAAGGAAATAAATATGTTTAGCTAAAGCATGCTAGATGTCATCTTCACCTGTGAGAGCAAAAGTGAAGATGCCATTCCTCCTGTCGAGAGAAGGTTGGAAGAATGCGTTAACTAAAGCGAGAGGTACTTCCAGAGATGGAAGCAACCTTGCGTTCATTACGTTCATCCCTGTTCACCACAAAGATGTGGGAACACGGCCGATCACCGAGAGGTGTATGCCAAGGAAAAGCGAAACCATAGTTAAGTCTTTAACGCAATTGATAACTTGCGATGTTTATACTAGTTATCTTTTCTATTTCTATTTCATACATAAAGACTTGCCACCGCATAACACGACCCTTTGTATAATCTTCACAGTCAGTCTCAAACTTAATATCATGTATCATGTATCTTGTATCTTGTATCATAATAACTTAGGTTTACTTTTATCGCACTTTATTTTATTACCGCAACTTTACTTTACCGCATAATTTTACTTTACCACAACTTTAAATACCTGTATAAACACAACTTTTATTAATTGAAAAACCCAGGTCGCATATATCACGAAGATAACGCATTAACTAAGCAATCCCTGTGTTCGACCTCAGATCACTCCGAGAAAATTGCGTTGGAATTATACTTGGTTTCAGCGCAAGGAAACTTGTGACAACGCATAGCATACTATAAGCATTCCATTAATAACGCATACATTTAGGAGTAGTATCGTATAAAGTATGAATAAGCATATCACAGCATCCATATTCCATTTCCATTCCAAGTCAACAAGTTTATGGCAACATGAGCTTGCATGATTCACATTCATCATTATCCATATTTGTCCACATGCTTATTTTTAGACAACAACAAAATCTGTGTACCAAGTTTATGGCGCTGTTGCCGGCGATCATAAACTTGCATTATAATCATCCATGCGTTGTGTGACATAACATAAATTCTATGTTTACAGACATCTAGAGGAGACAATTTATATGATGCAACCTAAAGGATTTGAAGTTAAAGGAAAAGAAAATCTCTTTTGCTTACTCAATAAGTATATATATGGGTTAAAACAATCACCTAGATGCTGGTATAAGAGATTCAATGATTATATTTCTAGCATTGGGTTCAAAGGAAGTTCATTTGACATATGTGCTTATGTAAACACAGGTTATTACAAGGACAAAGTTTACCTACTCATATATGTAGATGACATGTTGCTAGCAAGTAGGTCCAAATAAGATCTAACCCATGTTAAAAACCTCTTAAAAAGAGAGTTTGATATAAAGGGCTTAGGAGAAGCAAGCAAGGTCCTAGAAATAGAGATCCATAGGAACAAAGAGGAGTCTAGTCTAAGCATCAATCAGTCCTATTATTGTAAGAAGATCCTTAAAAGGTTCAACATGAATGATGCCAAACCTGTGAATTTACCCATTGCTCAACACTTTAAGCTTTCCTAAGCTAACTTTCCTAAGGATTCTGACCCAGAACATAAAAAATAGTTGGTTGTCATACCCTATAGTCAAGCTATTGGAAGCCTAATGTATTTAATGATTTCTACTAGACTTGATCTCTCATATTCAGCTAGCTTAGTGAGTAGATATATGTCTAATCCTGGTAAGAGACACTGGGAGGCTACTAAATGAATCCTAAGGTATCTAGTTTGGTCTAAACACTCAAAGTTAGTTTATCAAAGGTCAGCTATGAAGGAACTCTTAACGAAGAGCATCCATCACGCATTCTGATCTTTCTGATTTCATTGTGACCGAAATACAACATATACATTCTAACAGATAGTTATGCAAATTAACATTAATTAGCGGCATGCTTCAAACAATAAAACACAAGGGAAAGAGTTCTCATACCAGTTGAAGACTCTCTTCAAACGTCGAACTCAAAGCAGTGGAAGAACCTCTACACGAACTATCGCCCAGCAAAATAGTCGATTGCGGCAGCACAATCATCTACACGAATGGCAGCTACACGAAAAGTCACGAACAAAAAAGTAGCAGGGATGACACCACCAGTTGGAGCCCTTGGTATTCTCGGAGTGAAAATCCAAAGTGTGGTCTTTGGTGAATTTGGTAGAGGTAGAAGAAAAGACAGATCGTGTAGACAATAAGCAAGTGGGAGAGAAAGAGCTATCGTATAGCAGTGATGCTTATCGTTTAGATGAAACTACATGATCATGTAGGTTTTACTAAGCGATCGTTTAATAAAAGGTAGACGATCATTTAGAAAACGTGGCACGCTATGCGATCGTTTAAGAAAGCTAAGCGATTGTTTAGGGATAGGCATGCGATCGATTAGACGTTGGTGTGCAATCGTTTAGACAATGAGCTACTATCGTATAGGTTCTCAAGCTAGGCGATCGTTTACGTTTTCACACCAATTGCGATTTTTTCGAACCATTTGCAAAATGAAAACAATTTTCATTGTATTCATCGATTACCATAACTGAATGTGGCTACTCCCACTAACGCACGATTGAGGAGAATGATATGGCCAATTATCTCATAATTAACCAATTTAATAATAAATGAATATAATCATATTATATTCTTACCCTATAGTTTGATATCACATATCTACTATGATAATTTCTCCTCCACTTGATATAAATCATATTTATATAATTTCCTCCAAAATAATGTATCTCATACATTTAGCCAATTATATCATATATAATTAACCAGTTCTATAATCGAACTCCCTCTTGTCAATTTAAACATTTCAATCTAACCCAAACGCTGATTCTCAACTTTATCCAAGCTACCTAGGGGACTTAATGGACTTGTGGCTCGAAGCTCCAATGGTACGTGAATAGCTGACTATACTCTTAGCCACAAGATCCTTCACAGTTCCTTCACAAGCATTATAATAGATATATTTCTGTATCCATTGGATATAACCAACCATGAGTACGATGACCCTTCACAGATGCTCATAAGTACACCTGAGCCAATTTACTATTTTGTCCCTGTGGTTACATCTCATTCCTTATGTACCACTAATTCCTCTAATGAACAATACAACATAGTCCAATTATGTGTGAACACCTCTCGAGCCAAAAGAAGGTGTGTGGCGCCACATCGTTCAAGTCCTGAAATAAGCCCTTAAGGGAGCTATCTATCTACTTACCCCTGCCTCGGGGAAGGAGTGAATTCCATCTTGTGTAGCTGAGTTCCCAGCTCCCAAATCAGATGAATCCCCAAAATGGTAGGTTTGAATCGGCAACTTGGCCACTCGTGCCCAAACAAATCAAAGGACCGCCCTCAATGGCAGGAGTTCCCAACTCACTCAGGATTGAGGTTATGTTTATTGGTTTGTGGTAAAGCAAATAAAACATACAACTGAGTAAAATAAAGATGTGAAGTAAATATCATATATTATACAGCACAAGCGTTCGTACAAACTGTTTACAAACTACAAGACACGAAACTTTAGGGCATCAACCCCAACAAGTTGAACCAAACCTAGAGCTTTATGGATATGTTGATGCTGACTATGCTGTGATTCGGACAAAATGAGGTCCTTAATAGGTTACCTTTTCCTTTTTGGTCCTAATCTAATTAGCTAGAAAGCATCATTATAGCCTATAGTAGCCTTATCTACAATTGAATCAAAGAGGCTTTGTAGCTCAGGGAACTGCTGAAAGATTTTGAAATAGATCAAACAGTAGTGAAACTCTATTCTGATAACCAAAGTGCTATCCATTTGTCCCGAAATCCACAATTCCACATTAGAAGAAAGCACATTGATATCAAATATCATTCGTTAGAGATAAAATTGAGATCGGGGAGATAGAAATTTTAAAGGTCCATACTTCTGATAATGTAGTTAATATGTTAACAAAACCTGTTTCAAAACTTAAATTGTTTAAATGTTTAGAACAAGTTGGTTTTGAGCTTCCAGACATAGGGTAGACAAACTGGTCAGAGTCAGGAAGATCATGAAGATTACAAGGAATTGGAGTCAAGGTGGAGAATTTGAAGAAGCTTTGACTCAAATACCTCAGACTTTTGTTTGTTTATAACTAACACTTGTAACTGTCAGCTGGTATATCCTTATAAATACCATTGATTTCAAATTCAAATTACAGAGATATCATCATTTTCTTAGTTTTCTACAAACATCAAAATCTGTAAGCAATTTTCATTAAGTAAAAAGAATTCAGATCTTCTCCTGAACATAGGCAATCTTGCCGAACTATGTAAACACTGTGTCTATTTCTTCTTTCCTTATCTTCCTTGTTCAATCGAGTAATTTTTTACTGCAAATCACGTGCCAATCATTCACATTTCAAATCGAATCGAGTAGTCAGATTATCGAGTCAATCATGAACTTTTCAAGAGTTTCAGACTTGTGACTTAAATGTAGCCATATATCGAGTAGTCATCAATAAAACTTAAAAAATATTGATATCCTCCTCGTGCTTTTATATTCGTCGGACCATATAGGTCTGTAAGTTCGAGAAGCTCTTTGGCACGAAGACCTTTTTTAGAAAAGATTGTTTTGTCATTTTTCTCTCAAGACATGATTCACATGGAGGTAAAGAACTATCTTCTAACTGACTTAGATGACCTTTTTAACCAATCTCTCAATCCTATTGAGATTAATGTGACCAAATCTGAGGTGTCAAAGATAGGCGTTAGGAGAAATTTTTCATCTTTTATTTTAAGTCTCAACCATTTTAAACATCTCTATATTTAGAATGGTCTTTGTTTTAATTGGTTTTAATATGTACAAGTTATTTTCGAGGTATTGCAGAACCAATATGAACACCTCTTGAAAAAACAAACACTTCATTAGTTTCAAAAGATATTTTGTCCATATTTTCTAACAGATAAGAAACGGAGATTAAGTTTATTTCATCTTAGGTACATAATATACATTTCTAAGTAAGATGAAAGATTCTCCAAAAATAGCTTATCTCCCACTGCATGTGCTGAAATGATTTCACTCGTTCCCACCTTGGAAGTCATTTATTGTTTAGAAAGTTGTCTCCAAGAACTAGTTTCCTATAGAACAGTGCAAAAATTAATAGCGGCACCTGGATCTAATATCCAGGTTAGACATGCTTCAACTACTAGTAAATCTGATTTACCTTGTTTCTCCTTTTTCGCTTTATTTTCTGCCAAATATTTTGGGCAATTGCTTTCCAATGCCCATCTTCTCTGTAATGGAAACGCTTTCCTTTGGGAGTCTTTTTTTTGTTTTTGTTTTTCTTCGTAGTGGTTTTCTTATTCTATTTACCCTTCTTCTTCATTTGTACTGACTTTTCTTTTTGAAGAAGAGGGAACAAACTTCTTTTTATCAGCGGATTTTTTTCCAGACGTCGACCCCTTTACAAACTTTTTAGATCGTGAAATAACATTTACTTCAATTTCTTTAAGTTTCATCATTGACTGATATGTTTGTAGTTCGTTTAACGGTGTAGTCAAATTGTAAGTAATTTTGTTCATAACAGCATTGGTTCTAAAAGGTAGATAACTCTCCGAGAGAGATTCCAATATCACACTGACTTGACTTATTTCATCTATCATCGCCCCATGAGCCTTAACAATATTAAAATAGACCATCATATCAAGAACATATTCTCTAACATTGGTACCATCTTTCATGCAAGTACTGTAAACATACTTAATGGCTTCATGTCAAACAGAGGATGACAGTTGCCCAAATATCTCTTGGAGCAACGCCATTATCTTATGGGTAGTGGGCATTATCTCATGTTTCTTATTAAGTACATCGGATATACTTGCTAAGATATAAGCCCAGGCTTTTTCGTTAGCCCTAACCCACCGATCATAGATGTCCTGAACATTTCGGTTCGCTGTTGTATTAGGAATCAGAGGACATTCCTCCGTCAACACAAACCTCAAATCATCCACAACTAATATCGTATTAATGTTGGATTTCCAATTTGAATATCTTTCTCCATTAAACTTATCGGAAGAAAGCAGTTGTATAATTGAATTCGACATTGCTAAAAAAAATTAAACATGTTCTATTAAACTTATGCATCTAAATCCAATTTTAGCAAAAATAATAAAGTACCCAAAAAATCTTTATTTATTTGCAACAATACTTTAGTGATTTAGAACAGTTGCTACCGTAGGGCAGTCAACAATTCCTTCATTGAAGCAAGATAATTCTTGACCAAATACTACATCAGAATAACTCTTTATTCCTATAGTTCTTTTTTGTTATCATTTTTGGTCAAGATTTTACTAAAGATTAGTAATTCTTGTAAGTGTGACCCACCATTTTCAAATTTTATAGAATGATATGAATATGCCCTCGAGATGGAAGATAATATCCAAGACGGAACTATAAGACCCTATTCATTTACTGAAGCCTGGTTTGATCCGAATCCTATGTTACAACTCTCCTTGGGATCGTCGTGGTTAACGACTAGCAAGTGTCGCTTAAAAATGACAGCAGGTGCAACATAGGAATCTCATGGTTTAAACTAATGAAGAAGATCGTAGGATAATGTTGACACATTTTCTTCACCCACTTACTATGAACTACTTCACCCATTCACCTTGTTATTGACCCATGCAAACACTTTGCAAATGGAGTAGTCGCTGTAAAAGCGACACAAAGCTGAGCATGGATCTCACGGTGTGAACTCTTGAGGACGTAAGAGCTAATAACTATATATCAAATATATTGTAATCTCCCACGGAAGTGTTCTAAATGTTTGGGTATCTATTTACTTAGGTTTAAAATGGCTAACTTTAAACAACCTAAGTCTATATCATTGTTATCCAAGTATAACATTTATATTTGGATATAACCCTACGTGTCTAAGTGTTTAAACCAATTTTAAACCTCACACCACTCACGCAAGCTCATAAAATCAGTTAACAATACTCAATATTTCGATCATAATCCCTAGGTAGGAGGTGTTACGTAAACCGTCAACTTAAGTACCCCCATCCTTAGATAAGTTTATGAACCGATTTGAGTTTGTAACCAAATTTTATAAGGTAACAATCTATTTTAACAGTTAAAACTAGTTGTTAACCTAAGTGAGCATGTTGTGTATCTTTGTAATGGATTTTAAAGTCTAATTTCATTTTATAACAACTTATAAAACTTTTAGACATGCTAAACATCCAAAACATACATCAAAGGGATTCATATTTAATATAACATTTATATTAAAAGAAACCCTATACATGCATACTATATATTATAAAAATTTATAACATACTTTCAATGCATGTAATATGTCTCCTACGGTGAGATTTTAAATGTACAAGTCATATTTTATGCACATACAAGATCTATTCAATTATAACATACATCACATGCATAAATAATTAAACACATACTGATATGGTTTTAGTTTTGGTATTTTTAAGTAAACAAAAGCCTAAGTATTACAAAAATAGCAAGAAACAGCTCCAAACTGCTTATGGATTGCTCGAACAGCTCCAAATTGGGCCCAAAAAAGCTTGAACCAGATGTGAATCACCTGAAGCAAACCAAAAAAAATAATTTTGAAGGTGAACTGAGTTAGGTTTGAAGAAATCCGATCAAATCGGTTCAATAATCTCGCTTGGATAGACCGAATCTTGCTGTTGGACATAATCTCGCTAGGATGAACCGAATCTCACTGCTGGTTGGAAATCTCGCTTAAGCTTGATTCAAAATCGCACTTGAACTAGAAATCTCGCTCAAGCTCAATTCAGAATCTTGCTTGAACTCAAAATGTCGATCAAATTCAGAATCTTGCTTGAACTCGAAATCTTGCTTAAACTTGATTTAAAATCTCACTCAAATTTGATTCAGAATCTCGCTCCAACTTGAAATCTCACTCAAACTCGGTTCAAAATCTCGCTCGAAATTTATGCAGAAGCTCACGAACTGGAAATTTGCAGCTTGGCCTTCTTCACTTCTTTCTTCGATTACAACTTAATTTCAACTTTTAATGACTCTATATGAATTACAGACTCTTAAACACATATTAAGGCCCATTAAACAAGAGCCAATTACAAGAGAAACAACATAATTGAAAAGATTCAAATGCCAAAACACTGAAAACCCATATCAGTACTCTATTTTCATATAGTTCATGAAGAGAACCCACCAAACTCAAATTAACAATAGTGAAGTACTTAAATCATGCTCTGATACCAATTGAAGGAGTAATATAACATGCATGGAAGACTTCAGAACCAATAAGCACTTAAGTTACATTTAATTTGAGTTTTAAACATGCTATTCATATGACATTCATAAGAGGGTTTGAAATGTATATTACCTTTGAAGATCTCTTCCACAAATTCAGTAGAATTTCACCAAGATTAAGCTTGAATCTTCAAGAAGACCACCACCAAGATCTTCTCCACTATGCTTAAGAAGGAATGTGTGGTGGAAGTATGATGCTCGAAATTATGTGGTGGAAATATGGATGATATGCGTGATGGATTTGCGTTGTGCACTCAAGTTTCCCCAGCGAAATTCAAGTGTAAATTCCTTTGAGTTTCCTAGTAAGTCCAAGGTCGAACACAGAGACTTGTGAAAATAATTGCGTTGGTAATATTTATGAAAACTTTGTGGTAACCAAGTAAATAAATAAAGTTTTAGGTGTGTTGTTGCGTTGATGAAAAAGAAATAAATAAAGGCGGTGAATTTGAGAAAGACAGTTGCATTGATAGATGCAATGAGTATTTGATGAACGGGTTGAGAAGATCTATAACTAGCATTCAGACTATGCGATCATGTTAGAACCATGCATAGCAAGTCATTTTCTAATGTAAATGCGATGCTCTTAAGTCCAGGATGCATGTGTTAAATGCAAAGTGTCCATAGAGCTTATCCCTAAGTCTCTACTCTTGTCCTATGTGTTGATGCAAAATGCATGAAAGCAAGGTGACCGCATACAATCATATCTTATCGCTAAGATGCATGCAATGCGTTGATAACAAATAATGCTCATTCCTAAGCGCCTATCTCCCGTTTATGCGTTCTAATCTGGTTCTTCCAAACCTAGATTTTGACCTGACCTTTCCAAGTCTAGATCCTATCCTTGGACTACTCTCCCAAGTATCTCTAATAGACGAATGAAGCATACATAAACAAGATAATCGCAAAGAATGAAGATTCCCTCGTTATGCTAACTAACTGCTTCTCAACCCATTCAACTAATTTAGCTACTCATGCATGGATGACAGAGAGTGAACAGATATAGAGAAAGAAATTCCATTCTTATAAATGAGTTGAGTACAAGATGACAATGGAAAGTAAAGGTAGAGAGCCTGGTAGCAATTCCTTGCTGACCGAGGCTTTTTACACTGAATCTCTATTCTGATTTACAAATGTTCCCGCTTTCACAAGCGTCGACCCTCTCTCTATCTGGGAGCTTCCGGTGCTTTCCCAAGCTTACTAGAACGATCTACCGGTACAGCTTTCTTCCTTGTGTCCGCCTTAAAATGGAAAAATAAACTACGGACAGAGGCATGAACTTGTAAAGTGGTGAATTAATCAATTACTTAACCCTTTTTCTGAAGAATGCACTTGGTATTTATAGAGCATCCATGGTGAAAGGCGGCTTCTCTCTTCTGGTTGTACAGACGGGACAGCTTTAATTCTGGATTGATGCACCGAATAATTGTCACCGATAAAGCTGAATATACTTCGTGATCGTTATCGGCTGTCAACTTAATTTGGATTCGACTGCCATCAGCTTTCTGTCCCATCACTCTTAATTATCCTTTCACCCGGATGCGTCCACCATGTTGTTCTAACCAGATCTTAATTATTGGCTGTTAACTTAATGTTTGCGAGCATGATCATCACAAAGTCTTGCGGTGAAGTTGCGCTCGACCAATGTATTCCTATGATCGCAATCTTTGCTTTGCGTTAACACATATTCTGCACAAAAATATAAAGATCAACTGCTCTAATTAATTGGGCGCGTGCGACCGTAATATTATAGAGCCTATGCTTAATGGACACAATTTAACATATTCTATCAATGCAATCCAACATTGTTTAAGAACTTGGCACTAAAAAGAATCATCGCAACTTGGTCAATGCAACATGGTAGGCGCATCCAGGTGAAAGGATAATTAAGAGCGATGGGACAGAAAGCTAACGGCAGTCGGATCCAAATTAAGTTAACAGCCGATAACGGTCACAAAGTACATTCAGCTTTATCGGTGACAATTATCCGGCACATCAGTCAGGAATTAAAGTTGTCCCATCTGTACAACCGAGAGAGAGAAGTCGCCTTTCGCCATGGAAACTCTATAAATACCAAGAGCATTCTTCAGAAAAGGGGTTAAGCAGTCGATTAATTCATCACTTATAAGCTCACGCCTCTGTCCATAGTTTTCTTTTATTTTAAGGCGGACGCGAGGAAGAAGGAGTGCCAGTAGATCGTCCCGGTAAGCTTGGGAAAGCACTGGAAGCTCCAAGACAAAGAAAGGGCCGACACCTGCAGAAGCAGGAACATTTGTAGATCAGAATAGAGATTTAGTGTAAAAAGCCTCGATCGGCAAGGAATTGCTACCAGGCTCTCTACCTTTACTTTCCATTGTCATTTTATACTCAACTCAGTTGAATTGAATGTTTTTCTCTATATCTGTTCACTCTCCGTTATTTATGCATGAGTAGCTAAATTAGTTGAATGGGTTGAGAAGTAGTTAGCTAGCATAACAAGGGAATCTTCATCTTGTGGTTATCTCGTTTGTGTATGCTTCATTCGTCTATTAGAGATACTCGGGAGGGTAGTCTAAAGACAGGATCTAGACGTGGGAAGGTCAGGTTAGAATCTAGGTTTGGAAGAACCAGCTTAAATCGAATAAACAGGAGATAGGCACTTAGGAATGAGCACTATTTGTTATTAACGCATCGCATGCATCTTAGCAATAAGATATGATTGTATGCAGTCACCTTGCTTTCATGCATTTTGCATCAATGCATAGGACAAGAGTAGAGACTTAAGGATAAGCTCTATGGACATTTTACATTCAACACATGCGTCCTAGACCTAGGAGCATCGCATTTACATTGGGAAATGACTTGCTGTGCATGGTTGTAACATGATCACAAGGTTAGACGCATTCCCGAGTAACGCTAGCTAAAATATCTTCTCAACCCGTTCATCGTATACTCATTGCATCTATCAACGCAAATATCTTTCTCAAATCCGTCGCCTTTATTTACTTCTTCTCTTTCATCAACGCAACAACACACCACACTTTATTTATTTACTCAGTTACCACAAAGTTTTCATAAACATTACCAACGCAATCTATTTTCACAAGTCCCTGTGTTTGACCCTGGACTTACCAGGAAACTCAGAGGAATTTACACTTGAATTCTGCTGGGGAAACTTGAGTGCACAACACAATCCATCAACACATATCATCCATATTTCCATTCATAAAAATAATGCATCAAGTTTTTGGCGCCGTTGCCGGGAACTTCGGCAAAATAGTTGTTAACGGTAATTTTTGTGAATTCTTGGCAGGACTCTATCTTTGGCGAACTACGACCCGAAGATTGAGAGAACATTTCAAAGGAGACTAAGAGACCGCAAACAGCAACCATAATCTGATAAAGAAGAGATGGTGGAGCAGCCTGGAAATGGAGCACCAAACAACAACAATGTCATGGCAAATCTGATTCTGTTGGCGAATGATCGCAATAGGCCCATTAGGAACTATGCATCGCCAAACCTCTATGATTTCTCTTCGGGAATCATGAGGCCTGCCTTAGATGGAAGTAGATTTGAAATGAAACTGGTGATGCTGCAAGTCAATTCAGAGGAAGGCGTGGCGAGGATCCGCACGCCCACCTTCGAAGTTTTATTGAAATGTACAATACTTTTGTGTTCCCGAACATCTCTGCTGAAGAAGTTCGACTAAGATTGTTCTCATTTTCTTACTGTGATCAGGCTAGGAAATGGGCTTATTCACTCGAACCAGGAGAGATTACTCCCTGGGAGCAGGTGGTGGAAAAGTTTATGAAGAAGTATTTTCCACCTACCGAGAACGCAAGACGAAGAAAGCTTATTACTAATTTTGAACAAGAGATCGACGAAATGCTCAGCGATGCTTGGGCGAGGTTTAAAAGGTTGGTCCGAGATTGTCCACATAATAGGCTGCCAGATTGCCTGCAAATGGAAATTTTCTATCTCGGTTTGAATCCTGCTTCGCAGACTGCTGCCAATGCGGCAGCAGCTGGTGGTCTTCTTGAAAAAACTTACGATGAGGCGAAGAATATCCTGAACCGCATCTCTAAGAAACATCAAGACTAAGGGGAGAGTGACCAGAGATTAAGACTCAATGATTCTAACGTAAATAACGATGCCATTATTTCATTACAAATCCAAATAACAGCAATGATGAATTTGATTCAAGGAATGGCGATCAGCAGCCTAACACCGCAAGGTGGGCAAATCAACGCAATAAGTCAAAACACCACAAGTTGTGCGACTTTCTGTGATGGATATGCGATGGAAGATTGCCTGCAAAATCCACAGTCTGTATATTTTGTAAAGAATAACCCCTTTTCAAACACTTACAACCCTGGGAGGAGAAACCACCCCAATTTTGCTTGGAAGAATCAACAACAAAATTTTCAATCTGTGGCGCAAAAAGAAAGACCACTAGGATTCTTTCAATGAAACAATGGTCAACAGAGCAACCAAGCAAGTAGCTCACAACACACGCAATTTTCTTCTCTAGAGAGCCTATTGAAGCAATATATAGAGAAAAACGAGACAGTGCTTCAAAGTCAGGCTACATGCATCCGCAACCTCGAATTGCAAATGGGTCAGATTGCAAATGAGCTCAAAAGTAGACCACAAGGGGCGTTGCCAAGTTCAACCAAGCTTCCACGCAACCCAGGGGGATCAGGAAAGAAGCAAAGTCAGGTTGTGACAATGCGCAGTGGAAAGATTGTGGAAGGAGAAAAGAAGGAGCAGAACAAATCAACTTCCATCGCAACTGAGCCTAAGATTGCGACAACGCAAGAAGAAGAAAAAGAAAATGAAGCAGTAGAACCTGAGGTTGCGTCAACCTCAAAGTCAAATGAAACGGGCACCGTGAAAGTTTAGTTACCACCCTTCCTTCAGAGGCTAAGGAAGAAGAAAAACGAAGAGGTATAGTACCAACGCTTCCAGTCTATGTTAAAACTATTCCTTTCAATGAAGCGATTGAGGAAATGCCTGCCTATGCTAAGTTTTTTAAGGACATGGTAACTAAGAAGAGAGGTGCTAGAAAATTTGCCACGGTGGCATTAACGCAAAGTTCCAAATCTATTATCCCCCCGAAGATGAGCGATCCTGGGAGCTTCACTATTCCTTGCTCCATAGGAAGACTCTATATTGGTAGTGTCCCAATCCGGGCGCAATCAAGATGGCGCTAGTAATCAGTGCATATATTTTAAAATCGGAATGCGTTGAGGTAATTGTTGTCAAATTCAAAATTTTCTGTCTGCCTCTACAACGCACTCAGTGGCCGTTGCAATATTAGAAAAGTCTTTAACAAATCGTCTATAGAATTCAGCATGCCCAAGAAGCTTATACAGCCTTCACGCTAGTTGAGGTGAAGCTTTTCAATTGTGTCGATCTTTGCCTGTCCACCTCCAACCTTCTCGGGAAACCTTGTGTCCCAACACTATACCCTCTTTCACCATGAAGTGACATTTTCCCCAGTTGAGCACCAGCTTCGTCTCTTCACATCTTTTCAGAATTTCTCCAAATTGGCCAGGCAGACTTCATAAGTGTTCCCATAAATGGAGAAGTCATCTATAAATATTTCCACTGAGTCTGCAAGAAAATCTGAAAAGATCGCCATCATGCACCTTTAGAACGTGCTCGGGCATTACAGAGACCAAACGGCATGCAGCGAAAAGCGAATGTCCCATAGTGTAGGTGAATGTGGTCTTGTCTTGGTCTTCAGGAGCTATCATGATTTGATTGTACCCGATATATCCATCCAAAAGCAATAAAAATCATTTCCCTGCTAGTCTGTCTAGCATATTGACCAATGAATGGCAGAGGAAGTGATTTTTCTTTGTGGCCGCATTCAATTTGCGGTAGTCCATACATATGTGCCATCCAGTGATGGTTCTTTGCAATATTAATCATTGTTCTCATTTGGGATACTGTCATTCCGCCCTTCTTTGGCACAACATTGCACGAGGCTGACCCATGTGCCGCTGCAATAGGATAGATAATGCCCACATCCAGCCACTTGATAATCTCCTTTTTGACGACCTCCTTCATCGCAGGGTTAAGTCTGCGTTCATTTTCAATAGTTGCTTTGTGGTCGTCCTCAAGACGAATGTGGGGCATGCAGTATGTGGGCTAATTCCTCTGATGTCAGCGAGCGTCCACCTAATTGCTCGCACATGTTTCTTGAGGATGCTCATCAACGCATTCTCTTGATCAGCGTTAAGCGCAGAGGAAATTATCACTGGCAACTTCTCATCTGCCCCAGAAATGCGTACTTCAAATGTGTTGGTAGGTTTTTAGTTCAAGTGTTGGTGGTTCCACGAGGGAAGGTTGTGTTTGTTTTCTTTTCTCTTCGGTTCTTCTTCTTGTGTGCGATCGATCTTTCTTCTTTGTTTGTTTTTGCTACGATCGCATTGCAGGCAGCTACGGATGCGTTGGCATCCTCTTCTTCAACACTCTTCTTCAAACTTTCTTCTTCAATCAAATTCAGGCTATCATCAGAATCTTACAGGTCTTCCTCATCTGGAAATTCATGGCACGAATTAATATTAAATTTGAGCTTCTGTCCGTTTATGCTCAAAGTGATTT
>NC_052350.1:28440414-28516430 GCF_009727055.1 Benincasa hispida
TGGCCACACATTGCACGAGGCTGACCCATGTGCCGTCTGCAATAGGATAGATAATGCCCACATCCAGCCACTTGATAATCTCCTTTTTGACGACCTCCTTCATCGCAGGGTTAAGTCTGCGTTCATTTTCAATAGTTGCTTTGTGGTCGTCCTCAAGACGAATGTGGTGCATGCAGTATGTGGGCTAATTCCTCTGATGTCAGCGAGCGTCCACCTAATTGCTCGCACATGTTTCTTGAGGATGCTCATCAACGCATTCTCTGATCAGCGTTAAGCGCAGAGGAAATTATCACTGGCAACTTCTCATTCTGCCCCAGAAAATGCGTACTTCAAATGTGTTGGTAGGTTTTTAGTTCAAGTGTTGGTGGTTCCACGAGGGAAGGTTGTGTTGTTTTTCTTTCTTCTTTCGGTTTCTTCTTCTTGTGTTGCGATCGATCTTTCTTCTTTGTGTTTTTTGCTACGATCGCATTGCAGGCAGCTACGGATGCGTTGGCATCCTCTTCTTCACACTCTTCTTCAAACTTTTCTTCTTCAATCAAATTCAGGCTATCATCAGAATCTTACAGGTCTTCCTCATCTGGAAATTCATGGCACGAATTATATTAAATTTGAGCTTCTGTCCGTTTATGCTCAAAGTGATTTCTCCACCTGTGCACATCAATTTGAGCTCAACCTGTTATAGACAAGGTCACCCCAAAATGATGGGTACATCCTGTCACCTCATAATCTAGGATGATGAAGTCAGTTAGGAAAAATAAATTACAAATCGTGATTAGACGTCCTTCACCTTACCTTTGAATGAACCAAAGATCTGTCAGCCAATTGGAGAGTCACGGATGTGGGGCACAAGTCCCCACATTTAATTGTTGAAAGATTGACAGCGGCATCAAATTTATGCTGGCCCCCAAGTCACACAGGACTTGCCTGCCGTTCAAAATCATGTGTGACGCAAGCGGGTATGCGATGGGAGCCGCATTAGGGCAAAAGAAGAAAACTATTTTGCAACCCATTGAATATGCGAGTAAAACTCTAAACCCTACTCAAATCAATTATACCACCACTGAAAAAGAACTCCTGCCTGTGATTTTTGCGTTGGAAAAATTTCGGGCATATCTATTAGGAACCAAGGTACTCATTCACACTGATCACTCGGCAATCAAATATTTGATGACAAAGAAGGACGTAAAACCGAGGTTGACCAGATGGGTTCTCCTCCTTCAAGAATTTGATATTAAGATAATTGATCGGAAGATGACAGAGAATCAAGTTACGAATCACTTGTTCAGACTGGAAAATCCCAAGGTTGGCCGTAATGAATCTGAAGTGAATGTCATGTTTCCGGACGAGCAGCTGTTCCACATAGAAGAATTGCGCTGGTATACGGACATTGTTAATTATTTGGTTTGTAAACAATTTCCTAAAGATTACACATACCATCAACAGAAGAAGCTCAAGCATGAATGTAAGCATTATTACTTGGATAAGCCGAATTTGTATAAAAGAGGGGTAGACCAAATCATTCAATTATGCATACCAAACGCTGCTCAACAACGTATATTGTCGCAGTGCCACGATTCGCCATATGGAGGGCACTTTTGAGGACAACGTACTGCACCAAAGTTTTGCAAAGTGGATTCTTTTGGCCTTCATTATTTAATGATGTTGCTGATTATGCAAGGAATTGTGATCGGTGTCAATGCACTGGCAACATTTCATGGAAGAACGCAATGCTAATGAACACTATCTTGGAGCTAAAATTATTTGACGTCTGAGAGATTGATTTCATGAGACCATTCCCTTCTTTGCATGGCAAACATTATATCTTATTGGCCGTCGATTACTTTTCCAAGTGGGTAGAGGCAACTGCATGCGCCGCAAGTGATGCGGCAGTAGTGTCCCAGTTCCTCAAGAAGAATATTTTCACTTGTTTTGGCACTCCCCGTGCCATCATAAGTGATGAAGGATCACACTTTGTCAATCACAATATTAAGAAGCTACTGCGCAAGTACAATATCCTCTATAAGGTGGCCACTACATACCATCCACAAACAAATGGTCAGGCCTAAGTGTCCAATAGAGAACTCAAGTTGATACTCGAGAAGGTATTAAAGCCTTTGCGGAAAGCTTGGGCAATGAAGCTTGATGATGCATTGTGGGCATACCGAACCGCATTTAAACACCAATTGGTATGTCCCCCTATGCATTGGTATTTGGCAAGGCATGTCATCTACTTTGGAGTTGGAGTATAAAGCATTGTGGTCAGTCAAGAAATTGAATTTCGATTTAAAGAAAGCAGGAGAAGCGCAAAAATTGCAGCTGGATGAGCTAGAAGAATGGAGGATCAACACATATGAGAATGCAAAGATTTATAAAGAGCGCACCAAGCGCTGGCATGATAAACGCATATGCGCTAGAAACCTCCATATCAGGTAGAAGGTCTTACTCTTCAATTCGAGATTGCGGCTTTTCCCAGGAAAATCAAAATCACTATGGATCGGTCCCTTCATCATAAAGAAGTATTTTCACATGGTGTGGTGGAACTGATCACCGAGGATGGCAATCGAACATTTAAAGTTAATGGACAACGGATCAAAGCATATTGGGGAGGAGAATTCCAGCTAGAAACAACCTCCACAAACTTGAAAAATCTGGACTACCCCTTACTTAACTCTTGAACATTTAACTCTTCGTCATTTTACTACTATTTGTATTTTACTTATTTCTCTATTTCTCTAAAAAAAATAATAATAGTAATTAAAAAAAAAACTTGTGTTTTGTTTAAAAATCATTTGACTCTATCTTTGTCTATTTACAAGAATCAAGGCATAGGATTGCGAAGATACTACAAGAAGAAGCAAATGATCTGACTCCATCACCGCAATCCACAGAAGCAACGATCGCCGCAAGGATGGATGCATCAATACTCAATGTAGGCGACAACGCAAAATTTGGGAGTGTACTCTTCCTTATCTTTATTTCAAATTTTGCGCTATCACATTGCATTTTACTTTTCAAAGTTTTATCACTGCATCCTCCTTGATTACCGCAATCATTTAATAAGAAGATAAATTTAGTAGTTTACCGCATGTTGTTCTTTGCCAAGTATGATTTCAATGATGAAAAATATGCTTCTATGTCTTTCGTATATATCAAAGTCAACTTAATCTTAAGATAGTCACCTCATGAAATATTTCTCGAAGTTAGGTGTTTGCTAACTTTCTTTCAAACTTCCTTTACAACGCATTCTATGACCATCGCATGACGTATTTTAATTTCTTTTGGCAATAAAGACATTGCCACATTTTAAATTTGGGGGAGAGGTATATATTTTCGACCTTGCTATAAAAAAATAATAAAATAAAATAAATATTTGAGAATAACAACTCCACTGTCAACACAATGGGAAATCCATGTTGATAAGAGTTAAGTTGTGGCACTTTCTCGTAGTTGGATGTCCGCATGACGCACGTAGGGGCAAGCCAAAACGAAAGTAAGTCCCCAGGATCAACGCATAAATCAATGACCGCGACTCCACTACCAAATTGGTATGAGTTTAATCTGAGAAAGAGTGCATTTCTCGTAGTTGGATGTCCGCATGACACACGTGGGGCAGGCCAAAATGAAGGCAAGGCACTCGGATCAGCGCAAGGTCAAAAAAAATAGCAATGAAGAAAATTTTTGTGCAAAGATAAATCATTTGACACCCCGATGGAAAATTTTCTTTTTGAAATAAATCATGGGATGTTCCAGAATTTAGTAAAGTCCTTTTGAAAGTTAAGCTTGCAATCCCTAAGTCTTAGAAATATTTTAGGAAGAGACTTGAATAAGACATAAGGAAATTTTGACATATAGGATTTGAACGAAGTATCCTTGAGTAATCTAGGGAAAGAACTTTGCGGTTAACTTGCTAAAGGAATCTTTAGCTTATGCTTGAGGACAAGCATTGTTTAAATTTAGGGGTGTGATAACGGGCAGAAATGCACGTTATCATAGTGCTAAGTTCTTAAACAATGTTGGATTGCATTGATAGAATATGTTGAATTGCGTCCATTAAGCATAAATTCTATAATATTGCGGTCACATGCGTCCAACGCATTAGAGCAGTTGATGTTTATATTTTTGTGCAAAATATGCGTTAATGCAATGCAGAGATTGCGATCATAGGAATACATTGGTCGAGCGCAACTTCACCATAAGACTTTGTATTGATCATGCTCAAAAACATTCGCCCATGAAGAATCACCGCAACTTGGTCAGCTCAACATGGTGGGCGCATCTAGCTGAAAGGATAATTAAGAGCGATGGGACAGAAAGCTAACGGTAGTCGGATCCAAATTAAGTTGACAACCGATAACGGTCACAAAGTACATTCAGCTTTATCGATGATAATTATTCGGCACATCAGTTAGGAATTAAAGTTGTCCCATCTGTACAACCAAGAGAGAGAACTTGCCTTTCTCCATGGAAACTCTATAAATACCAAGAGCATTCTTCAGAGAAGGGGTTAAGTAGTCGATTAATTCATCACTTACAAGCTCACGCCTCTGTCCATAGTTTTCTTTGATTTTAAGGTGGACGCGAGGAAGAAAAAGTGCCAGTAGATCATCCCGGTAAGCTTGGAAAGCACCGGAAGCTCCAAGACAGAAAAAGGGCTGGCACCTGTGGAAGTATGAACATTTGTAGATCAGAATAGAGATCCAGTGTAAAAAGTCTCGGTCAGCAAAGAATTGCTACCAGGCTCTTTACCTTTACTTTCCATTGTCATTTTATACTCAACTCAATTGAATTGAATGTTTTTCTCTATATCTGTTCACTCTTCGTTATTTATGCATGAGTAGCTAAATTAGTTGAATGGGTTGAGAAGTAGTTAGCTAGCATAATGAGGGAATCTTCATCTTGCGGTCATCTCATTTGTGTATGCTTCATTCGTCTATTAGAGATACTTGAGAGGGTAGCTAAATACAGGATCTAGACGTGGGAAGGTCAGGTCAGAATCTAGGTTTAGAAGAACCAACTTAAATCGCATAAACGGGAGATAGGCACTTAGGAATGAGCACTATTTGTTATTAACGCATCGCATGTATCTTAGCAATAAGATATGATTGTATGCAGTTACCTTGCTTTCATGCATTTTGCATCAACGCATAGGACAAGAGTAGAGACTTAGGGATAAGCTCTATGGATATTTTGTATTAAACACATGTGTCCTAGACCTAGGAGCATCGTATTTACATTGGGAAATGACTTGCTGTGCATGGTTGTAACATGATCGCAAGGTTAGACGCATTCCCGAGTAATAAAAGATCTTTTCAACCCGTTCATCACATACTCATTGCATCTATCAATGCAACTATCTTTCTCAAATCCGCCGCCTTTATTTAGTTCTTCCTTTTCATCAACGCAACAACACACCCACACTTTATTTATTTACTCAGTTACCACAAAGTTTTCATAAACATTACCAACGCAATCTATTTTCACAAGTCCCTGTGTTTGACCCTGGACTTACCAGGAAACTCAGAGGAATTTACACTTGAATTCCGCTGGGGAAACTTAAGTGCACAACGCAATCCATCAACCCATATCATCCATATTTCCATTCATAAAAATAACGCATCACCATTTCATTTGATTTCGAGGTTGACGCAACCTCAGGCTCTACTGCTTCATTTTTCTTTTCTTCTTCTTGCGTTACCATAATTTCAGGCTCGTTTTTTATGGAAGTTGTTCTATTCTGCTTCTTCTTTTCTCCTTCCACAATCTTTCCACTATGCAATGTAACAACCTGATATTGTTCCTTACCTGATCCCCTTGGGTTGCGTGGAAGCTTAGTTGAACTTGGCAACGCCCCTTGCAGTCGACTCTTCAGCTCATTCGCAATCTTGTCCATTTGCAATTCGAGGTTACGGATGGTCGTAGCTTGACTTTGAAGCACTGTCTCGTTTTTCTCTATATATTGTTTCAATAGGCTCTCTAGAGAAGAAGATTGCGTTGGTTGTTGTGAGCTACTTGCTTGGTTGCTCTGTTGACCATTGTTGCGTTGGAAGAATCCTAGTGGCCTTTCTTTTTGTACCACAGGTTGAAAATTTTGTTGTTGATTCTTCCAGGAAAAATTTAGGTGGTTTCTCCATCCGGGGTGGTAAGTGTTTGAAAAAGGATTATTCTTTACAAAATATACAGACTGTAGATTTTACGGGCAATCTTCCATCGCATGCCCATCACCACAAGTCGCGCATCTTGCGGTGTTTTGACTTATTGCATTGATTTGCCCACCTTGTGGTGTTGTGCTGCTGATCGCCATTCCTTGAATCAAATTCATCATTGCGGTCATTTGGTTTTGTAATGAAACAATAGCATCGTTGTTTGCATCAGAATCTTTAAGTCTTAATCGCTGGTCACTCTCCCTCTAGACTTCATGGTTCTTAGAGATATGGTCCAGGATATTCTTCGCCACATCATAAGTTTTATCAAGCAGACCACCTGCTGCATTGGCAGTGGTCTACGAAGCGGGATTCAAACTGTGATAGAAAATTTCCATTTGCAGGCATCTGGTAACCCATTATTTGGACAATCCCGGACCAACCTTTTAAACCTCACCCAAACATCGCTAAGCGATTCGTCCATTTCTTGTTCAAAATTAGTAATAAGCTTCCTTCGTCTTGCGTTCTAAGTAGGTGGAAAATACATCTTCATAAACTTCTCCACCACCTACTACCAAGAAGTAATCTCTCCTGGTTCGAGTGAATAAGCCCATTTCCTAGCCTGATCACAAAGAGAAAATGGGAACAACGTTAGTCGAACTTCTTCAGCAGAGATGTTCAGGAACACAAAAGTATTGCAGATTTCAATAAAACTTCAGAGGTTGGCGTGCGGATCCTCGCCATGCCTTCTTCCGAATTAAACTGCTGCCTGGATCATCTGCAGCATCACCGGTTTCATTTCAAATATACTTCCGTCAAGGGCAGGCCTCATGATTCTCGGAGAGAAATCATAGAGGTTTGGCGATGCATAGTCCCTAATGGGCCTATTGCGATCGTTCTCCAATAGAATCGGATTTTCCATGATAATGTTATTATTTGGTGCTTTATTTCCAGGTTGCTCCGCCATCTCTTCTTTATCGGATTGTGGTTTCTGTTGGTGGTCTCTTAGTCTCCTTTGAAACTTCTCTCAATCTTCGGGTTGTAGTTCGCCAGAGATTGAGAGTTCTACAAAGAAATCACAAAAATTACCGTTAACAAACTATTTTATCGAAGTCCCCCGCAATGGCGCCAAAAACTTGATGCTCAAAATTATTTGGTGGAAATATGGATGATATAAGTGATGGATTCGTGTTGTGCACTCAAGTTTCCCCAGTGAAATTCAAGTGTAAATTCCTCTAAGTTTCCTGGTAAGTCTAGGGTCGAACACAAGGACTTGTGAAAATAGTTACGTTGGTAATATTTATGAAAACTTTGTGGTAACCAAGTAAATAAATAGAGTTTTGGGTGTGCTGTTGCGTTGATGAAAAGGAAATAAATAAAGGTGGCGGATTTAAGAAAGACAGTTTTGTTGATAGATGCAATGAGTATGTGATGAACGGGTTGAGAAGATCTGTAACTAGCATTACTCAAGAATGCGTCAAACTATGCGATCATGTTAGAACTATGCACAGCAAGTCATTTTCCAATGTAAATGCGATGCTCCAAAGTCCATGACGTATGTGTTGAATGCAAAGTGTCCATAGAGCCTAAGTCTCTACTCTCGTCCTATGCGTTGATGCAAAATGCATGAAAGCAAGGTGACCACATATAATCATATCTTATCGCTAGAATGCATGCGATGCGTTGATAACAAATAGTGCTTATTCCTAAGCGCCTATCTCTCGTTTATACGTTCTAATCTGGTTCTTCCAAACCTAGATTCTGACCTAACCTTTCCAAGTCTAGATCCTGTCCTTAGACTACTCTCTCGAGTATCTCTAATAGATGAATGAAGCATACATAAACAAGATAATCGCAAAGAATTAAGATTTCCTCATTATGCTAACTAACTGCTTCTGAACCCATTCAACTAATTTAGCTACTCATGCATGGATGACAGAGAGTGAACAGATATAGAGAAAGAAATTCCATTCTTATAAATGAGTTAAGTACAAAATTACAATGCAAAGTAAAGGTAGAGAGCCTGGTAGCAATTCTTTGCTGATTGAGGCTTTTTACACTAAATCTCTATTCTGATCTACAAATGTTCCCGGTTCTGCAGGCGTCGACCTTCTCTCTATCTGGGAGCTTCCGGCGCTTTCCCAAGTTTATCGGAACGATCTACCAACACAGATTTCTTCCTCGTGTCTACCTTAAAATGGAAAAGTAAACTATGGACAGAGGTGTGAACTTGTAAAGTGGTGAATTAATCGACTGCTTAACCCCTTTGCTGAAGAATGCATTTGGTATTTATAGAGTATCCATGGTAAAAGGCGGCTTCTCTCTCCTGGTTGTAAAGATGGGACAGCTTTAATTCCTTATTGATGCGCCGGATAATTGTTACCGATAAAGATGAATGTACTTCGTGGCCGTTATCGGCTATCAACTTAATTTGGATCCGACTGCCATCAGCTTTCTGTCCCATCGCTCTTAATTATCCTTTTACCCAGATTCGTCCACCATGTTGCACTGACCAAGTTGCAGTGATTCTTCTTGGGCGAATGTTTGCGAGCAATATCAACGCAAAGCCTTGCGGTGAAGTTGCCCTCGACCAATGTATTCCTATGATCGCAATCTCTGCATTGCGTTAACGCATATTCTGCACAAAAATATAAAGATCAACTACTCTAATGCGTTGGACGCATGCGACCACAATATTATAGAAATTATGCTTAATGAACGCAATTTAACATATTTTATCAATGCAATCCATCATTGTTTAATAGTTTAGCACTATGATCACGTGCATTTCTACCCGTTATCAAAGTACTCAAATCAAGCTGAATTGAAGATGAACTAGTGAGGGTTGAGTAGGGTTTTCAGATTTTTCACTTCAATAAGTAAACTCAGATCAATCAATAATCTTTCTGCATGGAGCTTCTATATATAGATAAAAATCATACAAACCAATAGGGCTGCATGGATGGCACCACCTACTTGATGATTATTGCAAAATTCAATTGGAATTTGGTGATAATTCAATAAAATGTAGTTAGTGGATTTTTCCCAAAATTGGAAAAATCCACTAACATGATTTCAAATAAAACCATTTCATTTTATGTTTAAATTAGTTTTATAAGATTAATTCAAAAATAATTAATTTAAATAAAACTAATTTTAACTTTTTAATTAAAATAATATTATTTTAATATTTTAATATTAAATTAATAAAATGCCAATTTCACCAATATAAATCAATTTCATATTTAAATCATAAATTAAATATTAATTTATTCTCCAATTTTGTTTAATTTCAATTAAATTAAATATTTTTTAATTGTATCATATACAATCAATTGAAAACCCTAAAATTGAATTTGAACATTTCAAATTCATAACCCTAATTTTATACATCAATACTCAATTTTTTATTCCAATTTAAAAGCTAGTAGAAAGCTATCAAGTGAAAGAGTTTCACTAAGCGATAGCTGTGTAGAGACTAAACGATCGCTTACCTTTGACTATACAATTGTCACTCAGCTGATCGTAGCTAAGCGATCGAGTGGCTAAGTCTATACAATAGGTTGTCGTTTGCTACACGATTGACCACATCGTCTATATGATAGACAGTGTATTATCTCCCACTTGCTCAATCGTCTACTCGATTGTAGACCTCCAATCTCTTCCTCGAGACAAGATCAGACAAAGCCCACAATTCTTGGATTCTCACACCGAGAATACCAAGGTAACCATTGTGGTGGTGTTCTCACTCAGTTCGTGGATCGAGTGAGACTCAATTAGTTTCGTGGAGGTTGTGTTCGTTGTGTTCGTGCTATGTACCGGTCGTTGTATTGGAGTGTGCTGCTCTTGGACGCTTGGAGATTGATCGAGGGAGTCTTGAAGAATAGTTCTTCAAAGGTGTGCATCCTTTATCCCTTGTATCATCGTTTAGCATGCTGTAATTTCTGGTTGTGCATGACCTGTTAGTTTATGTTTAGACCGTAATTGTTTTGTGTTCAATTCGAATGGAATTTGGAACGATCTCTTCCGCTGCTCATGAAAATCCTCATGTAAAATTTCCTTCAATTGGTATCAGAGCCAGGTTGTTCTGATAATCCAAATTTCACTTCTATTTTTGAACTTCTTCTATAGTCGTGGTGGGTTTTAAGGATTCTACATTGTGTTTAAGAGTTAAATGCGTTTGTGGATGTGTTGATGAATGTTTACGGGATGGTTGCCTCTATTTAAAGCTTTCTACAAGATTACAAAGTGTTAATTTGTAAGGGCCCCTCGTTTTTTGGTATAACTAACAAGCAATCGAGTCTGTATTTCAAAGTGTTTGAAGTTGTTGAGTCGTTTGTGATGAAGTTTTGAAGTACGGAGATGCGGTTCTCATCGAGGAAGAAGACCAAAGGTTGATCGTATTGTGTAGCTTGAGGAAAATGATCGTTGAGATTTGGCTAAACAATCATGTAGAAAAGTTATGCACGATTGTGTAGTATTTACTAAACGATCATTTAACGAATGCTAAACAATGGGGTAAAATGTTTACTCTATAGCGTAGCGTTAGTTACTCGATTGCGTGGATGTTGGAGGTAACGATCGCATAGAGCATTTGATTGTCATCGTTTAATATAAGACATGCACACTAAACGATTGTGTAGTTAACATGCTTCATCGCATAGTCACAGACTACACGATCACCCAGTATTTGATACCTTGACGCTTACTCAACGATCGTTTTGACGATTTTTCTTCACAACATCTTTCTCGTTTAGTCGATCGCTTAAGGCTTGCGTTGCAAGATGCGTCCTACATGATCGCATGCTTACATGCTTCATCGCATAGTCAAAGGTACATGATCGTTGTTAAACGATCGTTTATGCTCAAATAGTATTGGTAAACGATTAAGTAAAGAGTTTACTCTCTCGTATAGGCGATCACAAGGAGTTTGTTACACGATCAAGAAGCCGCATTTCTTCGCCAGGATGGTTCAAGACCCGGTTCGCCTGTATGAACCGGAGACTCATTATGCTTTGTAATAGTTAGCTTTTTTTTTTAGGATTTTGAGGTTAATTATGTCGGTGCATCAAATTTTATTTAATATACATGAGATGTATGTTGTTTATATGCCATAGTGTATGACATATAGATTTAAAACCAACCTTAGGTTATGGAATTATTCATGCATCATATATTATAAGTATTATAATATAGTTTCTTGCATGATGAAATTACAAGAAAGCATACACATGCATCATAAAATATAAGAGTTATATTTGTGCATGCATTAAGCATATGCATCATCTTTATATTATAAGAGTTATAGTATAAAGGTGTAAGGAAACATGTATGCTTGGTTCGTTGTTGTGTTATATAAATGTTATATAAACGTAGCAATGAATGAACAATGCATGGAGCATGACATTTAAGCTTATTTGTAAAAGTTATGAATGCCTTGTATGTATAGCTTCGCATTGTAGATGGTTTTAGTTGTTTCCTGTTATAAGCATTATAATAGAAATTAGAACTAAAATCGATAAGAAAGAGTTGCATGCGAACTTAGGTGAACTCATGTTTTAAAAGCGTTTTAAAATTGGATTGAGATAGACTTAAGTTCAAGGTTCTAATAAGATTAGACACCTATATTTAATCTTTTAAATCGGTTTAATAGGATTAAATTGATTTGCGTAAAAGATTAAATTTGTATTAAATCTATCTATAATTGATTTGCATTATATTTAAGCTGACGGAAACGGAACAACCCTACCTAGGAACCTACCTGGAAAGGTGAATTAGATAGATTTTGCTACAAGCATGCAACAGTTGATCAAAGACTTCATTAAAGATTTTAATGAATGATGATCAAAAGTTGTTTCAACTTTCCAAAGTAAACGTTACTTTTGGGCAAACCTAAAAAGTCACTTAGTTAAAATTCTTAGCCGTGTTTTTTCTAAGTAAACTAAACCCTAGGTTATAAAATACTCAATGAGAGGAAGAGATATATATGATATGTCAATGATTCCACTCATGTTTCTCCCTAAATGTTCACGTCGTGAGATTCATGCTTGGCCTTGTGGTGCCCTGGGAGCATCCCCCTTCGGATGGTGTTTGTATGAGTTAATATCAAGGTGGACGAAGAGAGTGTTTATAGTAAGTGGGTGAAGGGTATGTGTCAACATGTCCTGCGGTTTGCTTCATTGGTTTGTATCATAAGATCTTCTTGCACTCCCTCGTGGCACCCTGGGAGCGTCCCCCTTCGGATGGGTTTTGTGCAATTAGTCAATATCAAGGTGAACTCCAGAAATGGATAGGGTCACTTTAGTTTTTGCCCAATCGGATTTTTTCCCCATCGGATTGGTTGCTTGAGGCGGAACTCTAGGGCCTAAAATGACAGGTACACTTACGGGAAATTGTTAAGCAAGTTAATGATTTCTTGACCAAATCAATGATGGCTAGTCGTTATAGGAGTAAGAGTTGTTATGGTATTAATGACTGGTTAAGAATGTCTCAATTCAGAAGAGGGATAAATTGACTACCCTTCAGTGGCTTTTGTCCTAAACCTTTGAAGCGTCATTGCGAAACTAGATGTCACAAAGGGTTCATTTCAGTTTTGCTAAACCGTATTGGATGTTGTTTTTTAACGAGTATTTGCCAAAAACCTAACGTAGGTCAATGTGTTTGTTTTTTTAGCAACATGTTTAATTTTCCGTTAGTTGCCTCTAATTTGATCGATTACTGATGCGTGGAAAATGGAGTAAATAAATATGCATGCGTCTCATGATATGCGTTCGTTCTCCATGCATCGTTGGTCATGCGTTGGACTAAAGGATATGCAATATGCGTCTAAAAATCTATGCGATGACCATGCATTCCTGCCACAAGTTTTCTTGCTCTCTCGCCAAGTATAACGAGGTCGCAAGTTTCTTGGGGTGATCCGAGGTCGAACTCAGGGACTTGTAGCTAAATGTTGCGAAGTGATGTGTTTACGACAAAGAATAAAAGAATAATGATGTTTAAGGACTATGCGTTACTCCTACTCCCAACTAAACAGATTAAGTAATGGAAGTATGACTATGAGAGTTGGTAGAGACACGACAACTATTAACGCGTAATAAAATGCATGGAAAAATAGATAAAATGGTGGAGGGGATGACTTCACCGAATAATTAAGCTTGATCACAAGGGTAACCATAGCCAGCACAAGTTACGCGACCATGCTATACACAATTGTCTAGGACGCATGCAATGCATATGCGATAATGTCGACAGGACTTATGTCTAAGTCTCTATTCTTGCTTATGCGACCTAACACACATAAGACAAGGTGACTGCATACCACTATATCCTTGTTTTAGGGCGCATACGTTGTGTAATAGCAAATAGAACTTATACCTAAGCCTCTATTCTTGCTCATGCGATCCAATCTGACTCTCTCAAGCCTAGATTTGATTTTTAGACTACTCTTTCAAGTATGTCCAAATGATGAATGATGCACTCATAAGACAAGATGATCACATAAAGCATGGTTGACATAAGATTATTCCTATCTCTAGGAACACTGCTTACTTTGCTTAGTGAGTTCCACTACTTACCCTCTCGGGCAGTTAGTCGTCGCTGATCAACTCATACACAAGCATTGCGACAGCTCATAGACAAGCGTTGCTATAGCCTCACACTAAGCAAATAGGATTTACTCACTATACTCACGCAACGCACACCTCTCGGGGGTTTGCTACATGCTTCATATGTCTATGCCACATGATTAAGTATACGATACTCTAGCAATCTTACTTAGTCGTTGCAATGAAAGTAAATGATGATAAAGAATAGGTAAATGAAGATGGAAATGAAGGAAATAAAGAGATGCATTGATTACAAAATGTATTAGTCTTAAGCCAAAATGTAATACAATACAAAGATAGAAGAGAGATGGAGGGCCAGATGTAGGCAATGTCTTGCTTTCATCAGAAGTATGCCAAGGCTGCCGGTGATGCCATGGATGGGCGGTGGAGTAGTTTCTCTCGAGATCTATCTCCAGTTAAGCTCCGATCATCACTCGGAATGGTTGAAGGAATGAAGAACTCTCAAAGAATGTCTTCTCAAGCTCTCATCTGTGATCACAAGGATCTGCCTTAAGGCAGAAGCTTGGATGATTTGAAGTTGGGCTCTAAGGCTCTATTTATAGAGCTCAATCGTCGACAGCATTAATGGTCCTGCTCTGAATTTCTACTACTAAAGGCGTGATGGACCTGCTCTGAATCTCTGCTACTAACGGCGTGGTAGGTGAAATGTCAACATCATCTTTTGATACTCCCAAGGTATGTGTTCATGCTTGGTTTCCGAAGTACCATCACATTCCACCACCCTTACATTCATCCCTCCATATGGTTATTACTCTGTAGCTGCAACCTCTATGCGATAGATACATGCGGTTAATGGCTGCAACATCCATGCGACGAACGTATGCGATCACCTTTGCTATGGTGGGATTCACCGCATGCGATTAATTCCTGCGATAGCTACAAAAGTAGACATTTGGACGCAGAATAACGTATAATATTGGGTTAGCCAAGATTTTTTATGTTGATCGACGCAAGCTCACTTTTCACATGAATTCTTAGTATAATCACCGCATATTCTACTTGTTGGCCTTCATAATTCTAAATAAAAGGCTATAATAACTTGCATTTCTACCAATTATCAATTATATACATTGAAAAGATTCCGTTAATACATATTTCTGCTAAACAACCTTGAGTTTGTCATGGTTGAGGAGTGTCCTCAAGTCTCGACCCATGATGCACCGTGAAATGTTTATAATGCATATGAGGTATGGATGAAGGCTAATTCATTGGCCTGACTTCACATATTGCATACCTGATGTTTTGGCCAAAAGGGTTGAAAACATGGTCATTGCACGTAAGTTCATGGACTCATTGTACGAATTGTTTGAACGTCAGTTCTTACTTTTTGAGCACAAAGGGATGGATGACAAAGAAACTAGTAGTGTCTGTTCCCAAGATAAACTCCAGTTAGAGAAAGTAAATATTGCTGACTCTGATGAAGTTCATCGACGAGAAGTATCCATCCTCTATCCCTTGTGTCATTGTTTAGCATGCTGTAATTTCTTGTTGTTCATGACCTGTTAGTTTCTGTTTAGACTGTAATTGTTTTGTGTTCAATTCTACTGGAATTTGGACGATCTCTTCCACTACTCATGGAAATCCTCATGTAAGATTTTCTTCAGAAACTCCCACATATATGTAGTAGGAAAGGATATGCCCGTTTAGCTGAAGGTATGGTAAAGATCATTATTACTATACTTCAATTTTACTTTAATATTATGTGTGAGTTCATTTTTTTAATCTTATTTTGTAGGGAAAAAAAAGTAGTTCAGATCCAACTTCAATCATAAGGATTGTGTTATGGATAAAAGCATACAAAAATTGGGAAGGACAACCGGTGAATGCATACAAAGATTTTTACTTAGACTTTACTATGTTCTTTTCTTGTAAAGGTTGTCAATTAAGAATTGACTTTGTAGGGATAATTAGATTATAGAGTTTCTGGTCTTTTGTTCAAGAATGACTTGATTGAATTGTATTATGTTTTTTTTCCCTTGGGGAGAAGGGGGCTTGAAAAAGTTTGTAAGCATAGACTTTGTTCGGATATTATGTTTATAAAGTATGTAAAATTTGGTTGAATATGATATCATTAGACTTTAATATGTTTTTTTTCTTAAAATGTTGTTAATAATAATCAACTTTGTCGGGATACTTAGCTTATAGACTTTGTGGATTTTTGTTAAGGAATGACTTGATTGAATTGTACTATGTTTTTTTTCCTTGGAGGGAGGGGGGCTTGAAAAATTTTGTAAGCATTGACTTTGTTGAGATATTATGCTTATAGAGTATGTGAAATTTGGTTAAAAATGATATCAATAGAATTTTTACTATGTTTTTTTTCTTAAAATGTTGTTAATAAGAATCGAATTTGTTTGGATACTTAGTGTTGGAAGGTACTAATGCGCAGCGGAAGTTACCAGGATCCATAAGCACTCCAATTCATTAATTTTGACAGAAAAGAAAACATGCTTCAACAGAAATAAATGGGTTTCATGACATACCTTTGAAGAACTTCCTCTAAGCTCGAATCCAACTACAGATCTCCTCTGAATCTTGTTGTAGACCACCCCAAGATCTTCCTTACTATCCTCTTGGTGCTCTAGATTGAGTAATGGGACTCAAAATAAGCTGGAATTAAGGGAATTTGGAGAAACTCACAGCAGCAACCCAGTAGAAGAACAACTTCTTTTCTCATGAACTTTTCAGAAAAATTGTTCGATTGTCTTACCTTCAAAACACTCCTATCTCTTCAATATATTGCAAATATTCATACAAAGAGATTTGCTGCATGAGATGCAGCTCATGCTTGGAGTAAATGAAGACTTAAAGTGGGTTGTTTAGTGAGCTACTACATGAAGACAATGGAAAAACACATTTTCCAACTTTGTGATTTTTCTTCTTTTTCAATTTTAATAAATTGGTTTCATAAATAAATTTTATTTAATAAAATTGAAAATATTATTAATTTTACAAAATTAATTTCATAAATCAATTTTCTTAATAAAATTAATAAATAATTATTTAAACGATTTAAATAATTCTAATTTATTTAATATCAAATATTAAATTAATTTTTATACAATTCCATCTTAGAATATTTAAATAATATTTAAATACTATTTCTCCAATATCATTTAATTCTAATTTGAACACTTCAAATTAACTTATCAAGCTATTCTAGAGCTAATCCATTTACGAGCTATTAGGGGACCTCGCAGATCTACAGATCATGGGCTCCAACGATCCGAGATTAATTGGTAAAACTCATTAAACCGATCTAACCCCCATTCGTTAACTAATGGATGATTCCACTAAAGCCCATAATTGAACTCCCCTCAATGTAGATATATTATGTCTACTTGATATAACCATGATTAGTAAGTTAACCTTTCATAGGTTGTTTGAAATAATGGTTGGGTTGAATCTCTGTTTTACCTCCGAAATTACTTCTTGTTCCTTAAATCCCACTGATCCCCTAATGAACAATTGATTTGTGATCCAATTAACAAATTGAATCCCTCTCAGGCTAATGAAAGGGTGAGGCCTCTTGTTCAAGACCCAAAATCAACACTTGAAGGGAACAATCTCTCTACTAACCCTAATCGGGTAGGAGTGAATAACGTCTTGCACCCTATGTTCCCAGCTATTCATTTGGTCTTATCCCCAAAATGGTAAGCTTATTGAGTAGAGGCAGTTGGTCTACTCTCATCGTTTGCATATCAAAGGATAATCCCGAATAAACAGTAGTTCATAATTAGCTCAGGATTAAGGTCAAGTTACCTAGGTTATCGCTTTGAAATAGTCAGTCTTAAACAGTAAACAACGTTATAAAGTAAGAGTGACTGGTTTCGTGGTCTAATCTTACACAAAACTCATTTGTACAGGACACCCCCACTCTTCATGTCTCAACATGAACGAATTAGGATCACTTCGTTTGTAGCACTTTACAAGTCTTTGTAACAACTCAGAGTAGACCGCATCCAATAGTGTTACCAGAATAAGGTACCCAATCTTATTCATATACTATAGATCATTTTGATAATTTACTCGAACCTAATCCACTTGTATGTCTCCACATAAAGTTAAAATACTCATGTAATAGTCAAGGGACTTAGGTTTATTAGATTTCTAAAAAACAATATATTCAATAACAACTTTATTGAATTTTCAGAATAAGTTCTATTGTTTACAAATCATGAGTTTTAGGACATAAAACCCAACACTTAGCTTATAGAGTTTGTGGACTTTTGTTGAAGAATAACGTCAATGAATTGTACTATGTTTTTTTTTTTGGGGGGGAGCGGGGGTGGTGGCTTGAAATAATTTATAAGTATTGACTTTATTAGGATATTATACTTATAGAATATGGGTGATAATGGTATTAGACTATACTATGTTCTTTTTCTATTGGAGGACGGGGGATGAAAAAGTTTATAACAATTGACTTTGTTGATATAATTAGCTTATAACTATGTTTACTTAATTCAAATCTTGGAAGAGTTATACTTGTGAATTTGTTGCTAATGAATAGGCGGAAATATAGGATTCATATTATGTAATTTTGTGCATACTTGTTGCTAGGAGCGCATTGAACAAACTGAGGCTGAGATGATAACTTCAACAAATAACATGGTTGATGATGCTTTTAGTAAAGTTCTTGGCCCTGGTCGTGGGCATGTAAGAGGACTTGGGTTTCATGTGACTCGTTCAAAACTATTTGTCTTGTCTCAACTATGTTCTTTTTCTATTGGAGGAGGGGGGATGAAAAAGCTTAGAACAATTGACTTTGTTGATATAATTAGCTTATAACTATGTTTACTTAGTTCAAATCTTGGAAGAATTATCCTTGTGAATTTGTTGCTAAAGGATAGGCAGAAATATGGAATTCATATTATGTAATTTTGTGCATACTTGTTGTTAGGAGCACATTGAACAAACTGAGGCTGAGATGATAACTTCAACAAATAACGTGGTTGATGATGCTTTTAGTAAAGTTCTTGGCCCTGGTCGTGGGCATGTAAGAGGACTTGGGTTTCATGTGACTCGTTCCAAACTATCTATCTTGTCTCAACAAGATAACAAATACAAGGTTCTTGAAAAAAAAATATTTGCAAATGAAGGAGGAAATGATAGAAATCAAACAATGAAAGATGAAATGATAGAAATGAAAGAAATTATGTCATGTTTAATAAAGAAACAGGTAATCTTTTTGTTATAAAAACAGTGACTCAAATACCATTTCAGCTAGTTTAGTTTACATAACAAACTTTATCTTGTAACGGTCAGATGGTATGTGTTATAAATATAACTTATCAGAAAAAAAAAAATAAAAGGGAGAGAATCATCGTACTTTATATTTACTATAAACAACAACTGCTGTAAGTAATCTTCAAGTGAGAAAGAAAGAGAATCTTTCCATAGGCATAGGCTTATTAGTCAAACCACGTAAATCTGCATGTTCCTTCTTTTTTCTCTTTATCTTCTTCTTTTCAATCTTCATTTGTTTCTCTGCAAATCAACAAAAACACGATCTTATCAAATCACAACGTTTTCAGAGTATCGAGTTGCATCAAGTCACAAATTTCACTCATCGAGTAACATTGAGTCAAGAATTTCTCTCATCGAGTTGCTTCGAGTAAAGATTAATACTCGTCGAGTTCCTTCAAGGAAAGAATAGAAACTCATCCAGGAAAGAAGGAAAAATCCATCGAGTAACGAGCAGAAACTCATTGAGTAACGAGTATTTACACATCGAGAATTTAATAGTGCTTATCGAATAAGAGAGAAAAATAGAGATAGCTTTACCCAAAGAAACAGAGCTTTCCTCAGCCATTTCTTCACCAATTCAGGATTGATCTTGATTAATTAGGCCTACACAAGACAGTATAACCCAATATTTTTGTTAAGCAACTTACATTTATTATTTTTCTATTATTAGTTAATTTCACTTTTTCTGTTTCCTATGAAATTATCATAGATTGAACAAAGTGAGAAACTTTTAAATGCTACTGCAAACATACCTAAACCAACAAACATTCCTTCAACTTTTCCAATAACTTCTCTATCGGTAAATTTATTTGTAATGTGGTTCAAATTATTCTTGATTTCATTATTATCTAATTCTAAAATCTCATATTTCTCTTTTGATAGAGTATCAATAAGAATAGTTAAATTAAGTGCAAGTTATTAGATTGGTATTGCTCAGGAGAGATTGTTGTAGAAGGATGATGGTCTTCTAGTGATCCAACTGTTTTTGTTCATCACATTCCTATTGGTCCACATGCAGTTAGAGTATGGGTTGATGTATCAAAGAAACCCAATGCATATTTGTGGAGTCCTACATCAGAAATGATGTGCATTGAAGAAGCTTTAGGGAGTACAGTAGCATGGCCATCCGATAAAGTGACTATTGGTATGTTATTTTCTAAGCTTATTTATCTATATCTATTAAACATTTTCTATATTTTCTTAATATTCACTATTATTGGTTTCTACAAATCATATATTGATAATATATATATTATAAATTTATGTAGGTGAATGAAATGATGTCTTACCAGAGGAAAAAAAAACTAACAATGACAACTCAACTACATGATAATATAATCTTGAACACTGGGTGAATTTTGCATTTTGAGGGCAATGTTGTTGATACATTCACTAAATCCTTTATCTAACATGTATCATTTAAACGACAACTTTATTCAACGAAATTATTGAATACTTTATTTTGTAATGTTAATAGATTATGAATGAAAGTTAATAGTATTTATTGTGTCATGAAGTATTTTATGTGTGTAAATTTTAACTAAAATTGAATACTTGAACTAAGATTTATCAAAAACTAATTAATTCAAAAATTAATTTTGAGAAAAAGTTACTTCTTTTATAGCCATGAGTTAAAGCTATAGAAAGATTTATATAGAAAAAATGAAATGCTATGAAAAGTTTATTATAACAATTAGAAAAGATAAAATAACATTACTATAGTATACAATTATAACTATAATTATTATATTATAGCTCTGAAAAAGGCTATTGTATGTTAAATATAGCACACTATTTTAGCTATATAAACATATTATAGCTTTAATAAAAAATGTATCAAATGTTTTTGTAGCAACGTATATAAGTTATATCTTCATACTCTATAATAGCAACAATTATAGCTTTAGAAAAATACTATAGAAAGTCCCAGGCTTTTAATAACATGGGTTGTCAGGTGTTGGGAATGTCCTAAAACTCGTAGTTTGTAATATATGAAACATATTCTTTTTCAATAAAAGTATTATTGAAATTGCACTCTATTATAAAATCCAATAAACAAACTCATGACTATAATATGAATATTTTAACTTTATGTAGAGACATAAAAGATGATCAAGTTATATTATATAGCCTAAAAGATCTATAAGTATATGGATTGGGTACCTATCCTGGGGACACTATGGATGCGGCCCACTTTCTATACTGATACAAACGATGTGATCCCGAAATCGTTCATGTGGAGACATGCGAGTGAAGACATCCTATGCAAAAGACGTTTGCATAAGATTGGACCACGAAATAGTCACTTTTTCTTTATAACGACCGTTTACTGTTAAAACTGGCTATTTCAGTTCGATGACCTAGGATAACTCGATCTTAATCTTAAGCTAACTATGAACTCCTATTTATTTAGGATTATCCTTTTGATCTACATAGATGAGAGTAGTTCAACAACACTGCTCAATAATCCTCCCATTTTAGGGATAAAATCGGATATATAGTTGGGACTTAATCTTGTAAAATGGAATACACTCCTACACAATTTAGGGTTAGCAGATAGGTTATTCTCTTAAGTACTGATTCCTGGTTTTGAATAAAGGGCCCCCTGCCCTCTCATGATAGAGAGGGACATGGTTAAGGAGCAAGATCTGTAGGTCCATAAAGTCCCTCTACTAGCTCGTAAAAGATTAAAGCTTAAGGTCATGATAGAGAGTTAGAATATAAACCAACTATTCAATAGAGGATTAGTGGTGACTTAAGAAGTAAGATGTATTTACAGGGGTAAAATGGTAATTTTGACCTAGCTGTAAATACGAACGACTTGTGAAGGATCGATTTATTGATCTTAACTAAATCAAGTCGACAGAAATATATCTACAGTTAGGAGAGTCCAACTATCAAGCTATAGAGGTATGTCTCAGTAGTTAATGAATATTGATTAATTTGGATTGAAGAGTTTAACCAATTAATCTCAAATCATTGGAGCTCATGATTTCTAGGTTCATAAAATCCCTCTACTAGCTCGTTTGAAATATTCAAAACCAATTTTAGGGTTTGGATTTGAAATGTTCAAATTCAATTTAAGGGTTTGGATAATTATATTTGATATAATTAACGTTTAAATTTATTGAAATTAAACATAGTTGGGGAGTTTAATATATTTAAATTTTTTATTTAAATATTGATTACATGAATAGGATTCATGTTTAAATTAGGTGTTTTATTAATTTAATATTTGATATTAAAGTATTATTTAATTAATTAATTAAATTAAAATTAACTTCTAGTTTAAAAAGGAAATTCAAATTATATTTAATTTAATTTTAAATTAAATATAATTAATTAAATTGAAATTGAAATTTTGGGCTTTTAGTGGAATTGTCCAAGATTTAGAATTCTTAATGGATTTTTCCACAAAACAACACTTATCCCACTAATTAAGTGCAATATGAAGTGTCAAATTGTTGAAGATTAGTGCTTGCATGTTTTAGTTGAATATATACTTCTGATTTGATTAGAATTAACCCCATGCAATTTGAATTTTAAGAGAGAAAATTTTGGAGAAAATTTTTCTCTAAAAACCCTCTCCAATCCATCTCCAATTCCCTCTCAATTCAGAGTTCCACCACTTAATCCAAGGCTGACAATAGTAGAGAAGATTCTCTTGATGGTCTACTGGAGATTTAAAGGTCAAATATAATTCGTGGAGATTAGCAAGGATTTGAATGAAATCTACAAAGGTTGCACTTTTGAAACCCTCTTTGTATAAAGTTGTTTTTATAGCATGATTATCACTCAAATTAAGTGTAATTAGAGTGATTAATGATTATGTTAGCTTCCGTATTATGCATATTTACTCTATCATCAGGACCTTCGAAAAAGGTTATGAAAGGTCTATTATAGCTTTTTTTTGTTAGTTATCATATCTATTATTTCTTGTAGTTCTCCACATAGGATTTTGAAGTTTTTGAGGTATAGATAGACGGTTTTGAGCAAAGTATGGAGATTTCATGATGACAAAGTGATAGGAGAGCATTGAAGGATCAATTCTACTATGGAAACACGGCCGTTCTAATGTTGGTTGTCTTTGGAAGCCATATTAAGCTAAACTTCTCATAGTTTTATGGGTAGATGATTTCGTTGGTTTAATTGTTAAACACTATTTCTTGAATGTTAATTTGTATTTACACTTTTCAACATGATTGTTCTTAATGCTTTTGAATGTTTGATCAATGTTTGAGTGATTCCATAATTTAAATTTTGCGTGAACAAGTAGGTATGCTAGACTATCGTTTGAACACATAGAAAGTAGTTGAATAACGATAGATATTGTTGGTGAAAAGTCTTTAACGCTTTGTTTAATTATCTAGTTTCAAGCAATTAGTAATTAGTAATTAAGTACAAAAAAATTGAAATATTCAATTTGGATAAAAGATTTTTAGATCTAGGTGTTGTGTTAATTATTTCAAGAGTCAAAGCAATCATGTTTGTTAATAATATTTATATTTGGTCACTTTTATTACTCTCTTGGTTTAGTTTAGACTATTTTGCATGAAAGTTGGTCTCCTAAACGAAATTGGAACGATCCCTAAAGTAGCTAAAAGAGTTTAAATCGGATTCCATAAAGACAATATTTAACCAGGGTTGTATCTTAAACTATATTATTACTCAACACATGTAATTGCACTATATCATTACACTCATTTTTTTAAAAAAATAATAATAATAAATTAAATTAAATAAGTGCCATTGCAACTATATGAATTATTTCTGTTAGAAACCAATTCTTTTTTTTCTTTTTATTTTTTCCTTTCTTTTGCTAAGTTTGGACATTTTATTTTGTCAGATCAATAAAACATTTTTTTTTCTGTGGCTAGATTTGAATATTTTCAAAATTAATTGATATATAATTCTCAATTTAATCCTTAATCTTTTATTACTCTCAATTTTAGTCTCAACATAAAATTTTCACTCGAATCCTATAAACTAAAAACATCAATTTAACAAAGACTTGTGCATGAATAAGAACAAAAAGAAAGAGAGAGAGGATAGCTAGAGAGTCAAATTTCATACCATTTATTTCATTAAGAACAAAAAAGAAACATTTTGAGAGAGTACAAATTATGTAATAAAAAAAAAAAAAAAAAAGACATTAAAACGAATATATATAAAAATATATTCTATTACTTTTCCTTTTTAATTTTTTTCCTATGGGTCCAATCCATCCCTCCACAAGTCCCATCCCATCCATGAAGAGATTTAAAAGGAAGAGAAATGGAGGGATATGATTGGAGAGCTAGAGAAGATAAAATAGAATTGGTTGCATGTGAATATAGCCAGGTTTGTTTAGGGACATAAATAATTGGCCCCAATCTCTGCATGTGTTCACGTGTCTGTGTCATCCAGTTGCCGTTAATTACACCATCATGCCCTCCCTTCTGCCCTTCTCATTTGCATAGGATTCTACATGGGCCCCACGCCCCTTCCTCCTCTTCTGAATACTATCTTTTTTTTTTTTTTTTTTTTTTTTTTTTTTTTTTTTTTTTTTTTTTTTTTTTAATAAAAAACACAATCAAATATTTATTAAATAATTAAATAAACTATGCTGCATCATCATCCTATCCCCCCTCCCTACCCGCACTTCACGTCGCGTTTCTTTCACGTACATTTTCTTCCCTCATTTGTCAAATCAATTATTAAAATTTGGGTATTTTAAATATTTATATTACCCGAATTGAAAATATTTATAAAATATAACAAAATTTTAGAACTATCAATGATAGATATACATTAATAGACACTATCAATAGATACCGATAGAAGTCTATCAGCATATATCATTGATAATTCTAAAATTTTGTTATATCTTATAAATATTTTGGTTTATTTTTCTATATTTAAGAACATCCCTTCCTAAATTTTAGAATTAGTCATTAAATTTTATAATATAATAATTTAGTCTTTATGTTATAAAATTTATAATGATTTAGTCTTAATTGAAGAAATTAATGTTAAGATTTAATCAGATTTCTTACATAAACTAGCCGATAATTTAATTAGAGACTTAATATTTTTATAAAATACAAAATTTACATCACAAACTTATGAAAATTGACATCTAATTTTGATAACTCTTTTTCATGTGAGAGACTAAATTGTTATAAATTTAAATGTATAATGACCAAATTGTTACAAAATTGAAATCGTTATCAACTAAAGTTCATAAACAAAATTGTTACCTTTATGAAAGTTTAGAGACTAAAAGTACTTTTTAAATTTTATATTAATCATTTTCAATATATATATATATATATATATGTGTGTGTGGGGATATTTTTATACGTAATAAAATTAGTTTATATATTACTTTGGTTCATTCTTTTTGTTTATGTACTTTTTAAATGTTTATTTTTTTTTTTTTTTAAATAATCATTTTGGTTATTTGCTTTATTATTATTTAATTTCATTTTAGCGTGACAATTTATTGATTAAATTTCTTAAAATGTAACCCCAAATTTGTATCAAATGATTTTTATGATTTTATAGAAGTTATGTTAAAATTTTGCTTACGAGATTTTGAAATGATCACTTTTTACTAATATATGAACCAAATTATACATTTTACATAGACAAATAAATAAAAGTTAAAAGTATATGGACAAAATAAATCAACTAAAAAATAGAGGGATTAGAATAGCATTTAAACAAACAAAAATACAAAAAAAAATTCAAAGAACTTTTTGTAACATATTTATATAACGCAAGATGTGGGAGATTTTCGAGCCTTTGACATCTTGGTCACAAAAATATGTATTTTATACTAGTTAAACTATTACGAGATATATATTTTACTTCCTCTTTATTTGAATGTAATTTTTTAAAAATAAATTGCTTTATACTATTTTAAAATATTAATTTTATTCTCTTATATTTTTCTTTTTCAAATTATGTTTGTGTTTACGAATATCATCAATATCGGCTAATATGTTTAGCCACTTGGCAAGAATTTAGGGGAAGAACTAGAATCTTTTTAAAAAAGAACTATCTAAAAGAAGCAAATTTATAATTTCTTCTCGAAATTCTTTTTCTTAGAAGTTAGGTATATCTTTTTTTTTTTCATTTTTTTTAATTTATAGTTATTTTTCTCTATATTTTAGTACCACGATTATTCTTTGAGGAGAGACACATGCCAACTATTGAATTTATTAAAATGTATTATAATTTATGACATTTTTCGTGTAAGAATTGCAAAAATCATCGATAAAAAAAAGTATGATTGAAATAAATGAAAAAACATCAGATGTGAATGAACACATTTAATTTTAATTATAAGAATAAGATTAAAAAATAGTGATTAAAATTAATTAACATATTCAAGGAGAAGAGACATAAAATTTCTGAGTATTAGATGATTTGAAACAAGTTTAGATATATTTTTCAAAGTATTAAAAAAAGTATTTTGTTGTATAATTTTTTGGCACAAAATGGAGTTTTTTTCTCTACAAATTTACATTTTAAACCATTTTATAAATATTCATCCTCGTAAAAATAAAATAGCATTTTCAAAAGCATCCTCACTTCTTAAGAAGGATTTTATTTTATTATTTTATTATTTAAAAAATAGGACATTTGGAAGTAATAGATTTCAACATGGGAGAATTACGTATAACATTACCATTACTAAATGGGCTCTAAAAAGGAAACAAAAGGAGAAACAAAATTTCAACGAAAAGTTAGGGATATTTTCAAAAATAGAAAAATAAGGAAAAATATCTTTCTCCATCTATAATGATAGTAGTCTATCACTGTCTAATAGAACTGATATAAGTCTATCATTAATAAACGATATATCACTGATAGACGCTGATAAAAGTCTATCGGTGTTTATCAATGATAGAAATTAATAGAAATCTATCATTGATAGACGTTGATAGAAGTCTATCGATTTCTACTAGTGACAGAAACTGGTAGAAGTCTATTATTGATGCTATCAGTGATACAAATTAATTCAAATCTATTCTTGATAGAGGTCGATAAAAGTCTATCAGTGTCAAACAATATTTGTTTTTTACTATTTTGTAAATAGTTTGACATTTTTTCTATATGTGAAAATTTCTCTAATAACTATGATTAAACATTTGATTATTGAAAACACCTTATAATAAAAAAAATATATAAGTTAAATAACTCCAATATCTAATGTATCAATACTTACAACAACAGATGTCTCGTTTGGACTATTTGATATGTTGTTTACTTTTTTAAAATTATGTTTGTTTAATTTTATACCACTTATTTATCCTTATTTTCATTTTTCTTCATTAACCACTTGAGTTTTTAGTCCAACTACGAAAACCAAAAACAAATTTTGTGAGGGACTTTTAAAAATAGAAAAATAAGAAAAATTATTTACACAAAATAGTAAAGTTTAATCATTTTAGACTTCTATCAGAATGATTAAAAATAGTTTGACATTTTTTCTGTAAAAGAGTATAGGGCTCCATCTTAAAACCAATTGACCATAAGAGGAATAACTCATCTATCCTATAAAGAGTGTGAGTCCCCTTGGTTTTTCTAATGTGGGATTCTCAACATGCCCCCTCAAGATGGTGCCTCAGCCTCTTTTGGGTTCACCAATCTTGATCGGATCACAATTTCTTCTTATTGGAACGACATCACCCGTTTTGGCTTTATGGGCTCTGATACCAAATCGAGCAGCTGTATAAGCTAAACTTGAAGAAGAAAAATAAAAATGTTGCAGCAGGAGATGAAGATCTGGGAGAGCAATTTCTCTTTTCTTTTCTGTATATTTGATTTCGTATATTAAATCTTTTTCCCATAAATCATACAGGGTAGTGATGTATAGATATATACACTTAGGTTTTAGAATAAAGACAAAAAAATAATTAAAGAATCTTCTATACAGTTGGTAGAGAATAATTATATGGCAGAAGCTGTTAGGAGAGCATACACATCAGCATCAGCGAGAGTATACACATCAGCATCAGCGAGAGTATACACACCAGCGATACCAGCGAGAGCATACACACCAGCGAGAGCATATACACTAGCGAGAGTATTCATATCAGCTTCTACATGACTCCTTGTCATTTGCTGACGAGGCAATTTGTTCTTCCTTGACATTTTCTATCAATAAAAATTTTTCTTTTTTAAACTACGTTTTGTAGTTTTCAAAATTTAGCTAGGTTTTTAAAAACAATTCTAAAAAGTAGATAACAAAATAAATCAATGGGTGAAAGTAGTGTTTATAAGTCTAATTTTCAAATACTAAAACCCATAAACCAAATGATTATCAAATGGAACGTAGTTAATGACCCAAATTTTATATTAATACTTTTAGGACATTTAATTATATAAGAACTAAACATTATTACCATACATACATATATACATACATACATATATATATATACATATACACATATATATATATATATATATATACATATACACATATATATATATATATATACATACATAGATATATATATATATATATAATAAAAGTAATATTTAGAACATAAGAGGACAATTCAGTTCACAATGGTGTTCATATCTCATAAAGTGGTTTAAAAAGTTGTTAGGACTAACATTATTTGATAGGTTAACACGTGCATGCCCTCCATGTATTTAATTCATCAAGTCCATATAGTACGGATATTATTATTATTATTATTATTATTTGTAATATATGAGGTGAAAAAATTGAACATAAAACATTGAAATAGGTAGTGCAAAATTTATTTGAATTAAATTATGCTCATTTTAATATTAAAAATGATTATTACTAGTTATTATTAGTTAAAAGATATTAATGATATCTATTAAATATAATATAAATAAAATTTGTGAAAATACATGCAAGCACCCTATACTTTCTAATAAATGGACCACATAAAGGGTACAATTTAAAGAAATATGTATCCATATAATTGTGAAGTGTTTTACCAGGTGCAATGTAGGTGATATATTCTTTAGAAAAAAACTGAAATAATTTATTTAAAAAGATACAATAATTTATTAATTTAATTTTTTTGTCAGTTTTTATAATTAGCATTCAAGTTAATTAAGGATATTTAATGAAATATTGAATTTATGTATGAGAATGAAAATTAATGTTATCATAATCATATAATCAGTAAATAGCTTTTTTGTTCACATATATTGTTTTAATGAAGTTAATGAATACTTTCCAAGAGGGATTAGAGAGGATTGGGATCAAGGTATTTTAATATTATGACTTCATTTTAGTAATTTTTTTCCCCAAAAAGGAATCCATTTTTTTAGAACATAAATGAAATTATAGCAATTCAACAAATAACAAATAATTATTATTTAATTATTGAATAAAAAATTTTAAAGGATTAAAATGTTTACAAATATAGTAAAATTTCATTATCTATCTGTGATAGACTGCGATAGATCGTAATAAACTACTATTTGTATTATTATGATATATACAGATAATAGTCTATCGCAGTCTATTACAGATAGATAGTAATATTTTGTAAATATTTTTAACAATTTTGTCATTTAAAATAATTAGACTTTTAAGTGTATGGGTTACTAAAAAAGAAAACGACAATTAATCACTATTAATTATTAAAAATTTTAAAAGACACTTAATTAAAGTGGATGATTTACTGATTTTTTTTTTTTTAAGAAAAACGAACGATGGTGCAAGTTAAGAAGATTTTTTGCTTTTTTAAGTTATTAATAACGAATTAAAATAGATAAAAGTATAATTATCAAATATTTTCATGGATAAATTTATATAAAAAGGTTTTTATGAGATTGTGGCAATTTAATATATTATATATATTTTATTTTTAAAATGACCTTACCTAGGAAACTTGTGTTGCAATAAGGAAAACTAAGATGTATGGTTGTAACAAAGGGATCAAAATTGGTAGGACCAAAATCATATACATTATAGGTATATATTAGCTGTTGAAAATGATACTCTGTACCATTTTATTTTATCACAGTAATGAGATTTTTTCCCCCTCTATGTAGTTTTTTCTTGAATGTTTTTAAGGAAAATTTAAATGGGTTGCTTGGAAATTACAAATATAGTATTTATGAGTGAAAATCTACCTAAATTAGAAATTATGATTTAAACCTGTAACATTAAGAGAATAATAAATATCTTATTACTGAAGTTATGCTCACGTTGCATTGCATTGAAATTAAGTTATGAGAATTTCTTTCGGTTACCAAGTACAATTATATTTTTGAATCAAATTAGATTAAATTTGCAACTCTCCCATTCATATACATGGTAAAAAATGTGTAGTAATTTTTTTAATGTAATTTAAACCAATTATATCTACCGGATAAAGATTTAAATTTTGGAAATATAATTTTGTTTTTTTTGTTTTTTTTTTTTTTTTTGTTTTTTTCCCATTTGATTGGGTTGATCAATTCATTGGAGTCAAGTTATGCTCGAATTAATTGCACAAGTTAGTTTTTTTCCCTTTGAAATAAAGGGAGAAAGTTACAAATACAGAATTTAAACTCGCTAATATCTTACCAGACCTTTGGAGTATGAAGTTGGTTATTATATTTATAGGTTATTATAATTGGGTTATAATAGTTTGTGTTTGGGGCGAAGTTTGAGTTATAATAATATGTGTTTAAGGTATAAATTATTTTAGTTTGAAAAAAAAAAATAGTAAACACAGTAGTAAACAATAAAAAAGTAATGAACGTAAAATAGTAAAAACCGTAGTAAATAGTAAATACGGTAATAAATGAAGGTTTTGAAATATTATTGACTGTAGCTAATTGGTGGTTTTGAAATAGTATCTGCTCTAGTAAGATGTGATTATTATCCTTACCCCAAATGTCCCATTAGGCTTCTTGGTAATAATTTGTTTTGGGTTTTTGGTTTTTGAGAAGGGTTGTTTTTAAATATAGGAAAATAAACTAAAATATTTACAAAATATGACAAAAGTTTAGAACTATCAAATCAGTGATATTGATAGACACTGATAGAAGTCTATTTATGTCTATCAGTGTCTATCATTGATAGTTATAAAATTTTGTTATAACTTGTAAATATTTTCAACAGTTTTAACATTTGAAATAATTTTCCATTTGAAAATTAATAACCCTATTTCTTCTCTCACTTTCTTCCGATAGTTTGCATTTTTCTTAAGTATAGCAGATGGATTGTGAAAACAAAAACAAATTCTTAAAAACTATTTTTTTAAAATTTGACTTAATTTTGAAAATATGGGTAAAAAACATATAACAGAACAAGAAATTTAGAGGTGGTAAGGATGTTCGTAGGTTTAATTTTAAAAAACTAAAAATAAAAAACCACATGGTTAAATAACGAAACCTTAATTAATAATAATTTAAATTCCACATGGGAGTGAAAAGATTTCAACTTGTCCTAATTATAAAAAATTAGATATACACAAAGTTAAAGCAATAGGGTTCAGTAAGTTAGAAATTATAATATGTATATAATAAAACACAAAACATTGGTAAAGTAGGTGTAGCATGCAGTGAATACTAACTGATATATGTCTCTAATAATGTGTGTGTTGTGTTGTTTGGAGGGTGACTTTCAGTTTCTTAGAAAAGGGTGTGGTGGGCTACATCTTTTTGTCTTCCACAACAAGACAAATTCTTCCATAAAGAAGATTGAGATCTAGAGAGAGAATAATAATAATAATAAAAAAAAACAAAAATATATAGAAAAATTAAAATAAATAAATAAATAAATTGAGAGAGAGATAGGTATAGTATTGTATAGTCTAGGGGTGTGTGTTTTGTTGTGTTTATTTGAAGCATTTTGCCAATTTTACAATAAAAGAGAGAGAAAAGAGAGTTAAAAAGAAGTGAAGAAGAAGAAGAAGAAGAAGAAGAAAGAGCAAACTACACCATGTTTGAAGGATCAGTATCTGAGCAACTTCATCAATTCTTAACTCCAAGAACAGCAGCAACACCTCCACCACCACCACCAAATTCCAATTCTCTTCCTTTAATTCCTCTTAATTTTGCTCTTCATTCTCCCAATTTCAACTTCCACCCTTTTGATTCTTACAATGCTAGTTCCACTACTCATCATCAAATTCATCTTCATCAGCCTCATCATTTTTTGCATCATCAATCTCCGAATCCCCGCGAGAATGGCAACGAGAAGAACGACGACGAGACGACGACGACTGGGAATAATTTGCAGGTGGCCATGGATTTGGAGGTTGACAGAGAGAACAACAACAACAACAACAGATCCATTTTGATGGAGGATCATATTCATCATGATGAATGGAGAAATGACGAGCTTCTTGCCCTCTTAAGAATCAGATCTAATATTGACAATTGCTTCCATGAATCCACTTGGGAACATGTTTCAAGGTCATCAAATTCAGCCCCTCAAAAATTTTAAAAGAGAATTTCTTATTGACTCTTCATTATTTATTTATGTTTTGCTTTCTAATTAAGCATATTCTTTGCTCTTTTCTGTTCTTCTATTTAGTAGGCTAGTTCAATTCAATTGTACTAGAGAGAGAAATGATATAATTATGATATTGTGTTTTTTTTTTTTTTTTTTTTTTCTCCTTGGGAAATACAATAATGTGTGAGGTGTATAACTTTAATATACACTTAAAAAGTAGAATAAATGCAGGCATATATGTTGGTTGCATTTAGTTTTTAGTTTTTTTTTAAAATTAATTATGATGGGTGCAGGAAGTTGGGAGAGGTGGGTTTCAGAAGGACTGCAGAGAAGTGCAAAGAGAAATTTGAAGAAGAGAGCAGATATTTCAACCACAATATTAACTACAACAAAAGTTGTAGGTTCCTCACTCATGAGCTAAATTATCAGCATCATCATCATCAAGATCAAGATGACCTTCTCTTGATTCATGACGGGAAATCCGACGACGGTGGCGCCACCATCGTTGTGGTACCAGAAGAAGGTGAAGAAGAAAAGGAAGCTGATTTCAAAGATGGAGATGGAGAACTGCAGGAGGAAGAAGAGGAGGAGGATTTAAGAAACGACGAAACAAGAGCGACGACTGAGGAAGAACAAGATGAAAGTAGTAGATCAAGAAATTGCAAGAAGAAGAAGAAGAGGAAAATGATGAGGCAAAAAGAATTTGAAATATTGAAGGGTTATTGTGAGGAGATAGTGAAGAAAATGATGATTCAACAAGAGGAAATCCACTCAAAGCTTTTACAAGACATGTTGAAGAAGGAGGAAGAGAAGGTTGCTAAAGAGGAATGTTGGAAGAAGGAACAAATGGAGAGACTTCATAAGGAGCTTGAAGTTATGGCCCATGAACAAGCCATTGCAACTGATAGGCAAGCCACAATCATTGAAATTTTGAACCAAATCACCAATTCAACCACTTTAATTTCTTCCTCTCCATCCAAAAAGGACTTACAAAATTTACTCCAAAGTTTGAATAATTACAATAACAATAATGTCCCAAATTCTCCTTCTTCCTCATCCTTAATCCAAACCCAAACTTCAAGCCCCAACAAAAAACAAGTAGTTGCTCTACCACCCCATGAAAATTCAAGCTCTTTTTCTAGTCAAAATGATCAAATTAAAAAACCTAAAAACCCTTGTTTATCAACTCAAATCCTTGCTCCACAAGATCCCAATTCCTTCATCAATCATTCAAACCCACCACCAAACCCTAAAAGTACTAGAAATCATAAAGATGAGCTTGATGAGTTGGGAAAAAGATGGCCAAGAGATGAAGTGTTGGCTTTAGTAAATGTAAGGTGCAACCTCTACAACAATGGTGACGGTAGTGGCGAACAAGGTGCGTCATTAAAAGCGCCATTGTGGGAAAGAATCTCACAAGGAATGCTTCAATTGGGTTACAAGAGAAGTGCCAAGAGATGCAAAGAGAAATGGGAGAACATAAATAAGTACTTTAGAAAAACTAAAGATGTCAACAAGAAGAGATCTCTTGACTCAAGAACTTGCCCTTATTTCCATCAACTCACTACCTTGTACAATCAAGGCGGAGCAAATAAGCGCCCAGAAAACTGCCCGATCGTGTCACCGGAAAACCACTCCAACTAGTCGGAAAACCACCTCGCAACTTCGTCCAAGAGAATTAGCTAATTGCACGGCTCAAATAATGATGTGGCTGGTATTTATCTAGCTATATATGCAGTTAGAAGTATGAGAAAGATCAATTTACCAATTGTATTTTAAATTTGTATTGAACGGACATATTTTACTGATTTTAACCTGCATTGATAGTGGACGAAAATGCTAAGAATGTGTTAATCTAATTGAGATATTCCAATGCACCTACCGATCGGACGTTTAGTGCTAAAATTGTATCAACCTAGTTTTGATAGTTTGATGCAAGCTTCAGATATTTAGTATCTTTCCCGGAAACAGAAAAAGGTAAGAGGTGAGTTTGAGTTCGTCTATGGTTGAGTTTGTGTGTACTTGGTCTGAGCACCGACACAGTGTGAGAAATGAGATCCCAAATTTAATTCAAGCCCATTTGAATTCTTTTTTAATAAATTAATATAAATTCATGCCAATTGCATAATGTATCTATGTATTTTTTTTTTTTTTTTTTGCTTTTCAGTACATTATTTTTTCTGTTTTAAATATTCTACCGGAGGCTCCAACTCCGAATGGATTGAGTGGGTTATAATAGCACTAGCCCATTCAACATTTGAGGCGTGTGTTAAGAAATCGAGGATGTGACATTGTTGTTTTTTCCTTTTTTTTTTTTTTTTTTTTTTTTTTTTTTTTTTTTTTTTTTTCTCATTTCTTGTATGTGGCCATTCTCTTTACAATTCATGGCTTTGTTCCTTGATTGTCTTTGTTTATATGATATATTGCAATAATTCAAAGAAAAAAGTAGGGACGCTTGGTTTAAGTGTACCTATTAGAAAGCACGTCTTTCAGTTGCAAGTTTATGTATATATCGTTTTGAAAATAAAACAATGCTCTCTTCACAAACTTGCTTAACCAATCCCTCTATTCCAAGATTATGAGTCCACATTCTCTTCGTTTCAAGCCATATCATCATTAATAACATCGTCATTTAAAACATCGTCTTGAGCCATGGGAACATCCTTCCTCTTCTTGATTGATTATGTGGTTTGTCTTTCTGAAAAAAAAAAAAACGGGGTAAATCTAACATAGAATATAATGTCAAGTACGATGTCACTGCAAACAATATGTATGACAAGTAGGCAACACGAAAGTAAATAGAAATATAGAGACATAGAGATTGATAAACTAGTTCGGTAGAAATTCACCAACTTCTAGGGGGTTGTGTGCCCAGTGGAACGAAATTTATATAAAGAGTTTAACAATCACAATGAAAGTACTTATCTGATAGACTTCATATTCAGTGACTCACGTACAGTTATCTCTTTAGTTTCAACTTAGGCTATTTGATAGCTCTCAAAAAGAGTTATTATTCTTAGCTTAATCTGAGCTCATTTTTGGACTTTATGTGTTTTGTATTATTTTGTAGATACCAAGCAATCAAGAGGTAGAATTAATCATTTGGTGAATAACATGGTTAATTTGAAGTAATTTAGAGGTGATTTGAGCATCCGAGCTTCAAAGAAGTTAAAATTATGAAAATGTCACTGTCACAGAGTTGTAACGCTGGCCTGGCGTTTTTCTGACACTATAAGGTAGAATTTGCAGCGTTGCAACGCTCTGAAGTTTGCATAATGCCAGCGTTACAATGCTCTTCTTAGCGTTGCAACGCTACGATGATTTCTATAAATATCTCCCTTCGTCTTTAGGTCAAGACATGCTTAATTTTGGGGCCGAATTTGATGGAGGCCAAAGTTCCTCGAGTTCCTGAAAAAGGACATTTATGGAAAAGGGTCATCACATTCTTCTTCCTTTCCCTTCAGAATTTAGTGTCTTTAGGTTAGTTTTTCTTTTTCTTTTGGGTTGTAATCGATAGATTGGATGAGTATCTCAGATTTGTCTATGAATTAAGAGGTAATTTCTATCTAATTTTCTTTGAGCAAGAGCTTCATATATAATTTCTTGAGTTTTTTGAAATTAAAATTTGATTTTCTTCAATTATATGTTTTTCTTCAAATCTTGATGAATTTAGATTTGCATTTGTTGTTGGACTGACGACCCTATCATGATTGCATATCTCCACTAGTTAATTTCAAGTTCGCACATTTCCTCGTAGTTCGTCTATGCTTGATTTTACCTCGGCAACAATGGTTGAATGTGTATGCTGAAGATTTATAGGTTGTCCTTGAATTTTGGCATTGCATGTTTAATCTAGATTCGAAAAATAAACCGGTTAATTGAATATGGCTTTTCCTGACATTTAATCAACACGATTGAATCCCCATTCTTAATGCATATATTTTTCTAATTTTACATGATCACCAAGGACCTAGTAGAATTGAGAGCATATAGTTTAATTAGGGCATGGTCTTTCCGACCTTAATTAATAATTAGGATGCTTGAATGATTTTGATTGGGTTGATTGTCGGCTTTTTAGAGACTAGCTAAGTCGAATCAATTTAGTAGTCATGCATGCATATAATTGAACGTTCGTTTAGTTATCAATTTCCATGATAAAAATTGTATAGGATTCTCTCTCTTGCTATAGAAATTAGATAGACTCCTATTTTAAATTACATTTATCCTTTTAGTTTAATTTTACACGTTTTATCTCTTCCACAAACTAGAAGAATTTCGGAGTTTAATGTTAGTTTTAAACCGACATTAAAGGGCTTTAATAACACAATCTTCAATGTCGGTTGCAACCCATTAAAGCCCGTTAATAAAATTTCCAACCGACTTGAAAGGGCTTCAATGTTGGTTGCAACCGACATTAAAGTCCTTTAATGTCGGTTGCAATTGAAGACCAAGAATCAAATGAAACCCTTTAAACCGACATTGAAGCCCAAAATCTGTCTGTTTTATCAATTATTGTCCCCTTTTTTAAATTCCATTGCTGAATCCATTTTTTCAGTGAAGAAGTTAAAAATGACATTATATGTTTCGTGTTGGGTTAGGAAATGTTCGTCATTATTTTTTTATTAAAAAGTATAAAAAAATTTGCATGGCAAGCCATCAATATTTGTCTTCCACCTATGAATTTATCCATAAACAAGAATCAATATTTCCAATCCATTACATATACTCATCAAAATCTGAAATAAACACACTAATCACCAACATTTGCATAACAATAACATACTTTCATAGAATACTTACACCAAGCCATCATTTCTCTCATTCAAAAATATCAAGTAGTACTAATTCCATGAATATTTAACACCAAATACCCCATGAACATAAAAATATTATACATAAATCTTCTAATAAACAGATCATGGTTAGATAAATTTGCATTCATTCTAAGCTAGCATTTACATTCTATTGAGACAAAAAACAAGAATTACATCCTTACACAAATCGGCCAACAAAACTTGCCCATTAGAATTACGTCAATCTCTTCTTAGGTATATGCATTTTTTGTATTGAACTACAAAAAGAAAAAAAAAAAGAAGATAAATTCAACATAAGTTTAGATCCATTTATTAAATTAAAGTTAGTATATAAAAATTAAATAATTTACATACGAGGCTAGTAATGGGAGTAGTAGGATTATGCACTATTTTTTTAATATACTTTTGCACATAGTACCCGCATCCTATAGAATCTAATTGATGGGAGCACTGCATATAAAGAAGTTGAAAATAATTATTTTTACATTCGAATGAACATAAATTGTTAAAAAATGAATGCAAATTTACCTTTACAGGTTTTCATTTTGGAGAAGACCGATGGTGTTGGAGATCTTACTTGGCTTGCCATGTTTTCAATCCACTCAATAGTTTGAAAACATTAGTTAAACATAAATACTTCAATTAAGAGCTAAGAAAGTTAAATTACACTTACATATTTATAACTCCATGAAAATCCTCTTGAACCTTACTTCGAAGAGAGTCCAAAACATAAACACAATTTTCTTGTCGATTGATTAGAATCAATATCCAATAACTATAATAAGCAACAATTTTGAAATATTAGTATGTGTATAATGCAAATTAAAAATAACTTAAGAACTTGTATTTACTTACTCTATGTTATATGGAATAAAGATTAATTGGTCTAAATTAGCCAATTTTAGTTGATTGGCTAAATTTCTGGATCAAATATCTTGAGACTTCACGTGTGGCAATATTCTTGCTTGATCAATTATAAAAAAAACTTCTTTGTAATATCATGACCACATTCATCCCAAGGATACCTAAACAAAGTAAAATTTATTATTTAAACATGAAACAAAGTATACATGAGTGAATCTAGATGAGTAATACTTATGCAATGTATGTCAAAATACACATGTAGCCTATTTCAACCATATTGCAATATTGGATCAGATCATCGTGACCTAAATAAATAAATTTATCTCTTCCAAATATATGCTCGTCCAAAGTGATACGGATCATGTCTACATCGTTCATGTGATGCATGCCATGTATGTTCAAGAGTTTGATGGTACCATTGGCGTCAGTATATTTGGAGGACTGGCCGAAGCTCTTAATTGTTGAATGGTCCTACCATAACCAAAGTTACAAAAATTCAAAGTAGGAAAAATAATAAATAACCAAACTCATACACTGAAAAAGAGACATACTTTTTTCTCATCAACCATAACTACAAGTTTATGAGGCCATTTTACAAAGTTGCTCATTGCTTGATTTAAGGACTCTATTTTACCCTTCATAGGAATTGGTATAGGAAAATCTTCACCAATGACAATGTCAATCAGAACTTTAACAGTTAAGCATGACACATCATCATCAAATGCTGTGGCTACTGCAACAATATTATCTATAGTTCTATAGCCAAGTGGCATGGTGTCCTCTTAACAAATTTAAAAGAACTTATGTCATGTAGGTTAAACACGTACAATATGATTAAAATTTAAAAGTCACAACAAATAAATTACCTCTAAATCTTCTTTAGGCATCTTCTCAGTATCTTCTTCTTCCTATGCATTTAGTGCAACACTTCCAACAGATGATTTGGGCTGATGAGATTATCTACTGTGAGTTCTTCCTCTTGACACTTTACCATGTCGACATTTTTTTCACTAGAGCCTCCTTCAATTTCTTGGCTCATTGAGGACTTTGGTTTTACTAATTTGAAATATTGGGAATGGGAAACAAAATCACCCATTCCTCTAAAACATCCCCAATGTTCCTTTATACCCAATGCTTTGGTTAGAACATCTTCACCTTCATATATCCTGTAAAACATATTACAATTTTCACACAATATCTATATCATCACAAGTTCCAAACATTATATATATGCCATCTTAAACTTTGCACAATATAAACTTACAATCCGATTGGCACATTCTCGAGTAGCTTCATCAAAGTATTCATATTTTTTCCTTTTCTTGCTTCTTTCCATAAAGTCGCTCGATAAGAAGGATCATTCGATAGGTTCTATATGAACATACATATTTAATTAGCATAAACATATTAGAATAAAAGATTTAATTAAGTCGAAAAACTTACTAATTCTTGGGCAAGATTCGCATAACCCTTCCGAGAAATGTGATGATTATATACACATTTCGCACGTCTTTCTTTTTGAAGACGACTGATTTCCTGTACAACAAATCTAGTTGAAGTTACCTATCAAAACAATGATAATGTTGACATTTAATTTATTGTAAATGACTTACATCCTATTCTTCACTCAATCATTCATTGACAAACGATGTCCACTGATCTTGCTCTATATGAGAATATTGTTGGGGAGGAAATTGCAAGACCGAGGGTTCATCCTTAAATGGAAGTATGAACTTTTGAGTCAATGTTGTCTTGAAAGTCCGAAACTTCCTAGATGCAGAATGACTATACAATGTTTGGACATAGAGTCCACATCGAACGACATCTGCACAATGAAAAAAGTAGTTAAACAATAAACTAATAAACTATTATGCACATGAATTAAAATTTTAGAAAACATACCGCTACACAATCAAAAAATTTGTCTGTTAATGGTTTGGAACTTTTTTCCAAGAATTATACGTTATAGGTATTTGTTGTCGAACACAAACTCCTATATAACTTTGCATCTTCTTTGCTCCAAATCCAATCGGCTGTCCATGTTCATTATAATCAATGGTCAATCGTTGCTCAAATGTTCTTATTTGTGCCAACTCAGACATTGTAGTTGGGCCACGTGGAATACTTATTCTGCTATGTTTTGTGGGATCATATTTCTATAATCCTCGTTGCTACTTGTTGAATTTTCCATGTCAATTTGCAAAAAAAAAAAAAAAAAAAAAAAAAAATTACTCACACAAAAACATAGATATTAATTTTAGATATATATAACCATATATATATGATCTCGGTTTAATACGATTATTTATCAACCCATCTACCATACAATCGATTATCTGAATGTATGTGGATGATTGTTTCATATCAATGCTCAAATAGATGGTATTATTACGAGTTGGGGATAATTCTTTGCATACCTCGCGATTACCGACACTCTTGTCGAATATCTCCTATTTTCATAATTTATTAATAAATAATCTCAGATTGATTGTTGGTGAGGATATTAAAAATCAGGTTGAGTCTAACCCAGAGATTTTAGGTGCCAGGGTCTTTTAATAGAACAGCTTGTTTTGCTATGGGAGGCTAAATAATGAGATTTGGATTTTGTCAATACGATTGAGGTCACAAATGAAACCCAAATCGTCTGTTTTGACTCCAGTATCTATTCTCAACCATTACTTTGATAAAATAAATGATAATCATGATAGTCAGCTCCCATATTTTTGTATTACACCATAAAAGGTCATATCCTGACTCGACGCGCATTTTGTCCTTAGCATTAGAGACTTGTATTGTGGTAGCCGTTTAACTAACTCACTATTATTGAACCCTCCTAACATCATCGAATTCTCTGTGTGATAAACGTAGTGACCATTGACCAGTACCAGAATATTTTGCCACGTTGGACAAGGTCCCATTAGCTATCCATTCAAAGAAGGCTATATTAAGAATTATTTGGGACTTCGAGAGCTAGTGCAACCTACGATATATTTTATAATATTTTAGTAGTTAACATTTAATTATACATCAAATAGTAGGTCTCTAGAGATTACCCGTGTGGACAACCACCGACTGAATGTACGATTATGCTCTTCTTGAAGCTACTTTCAACTTTTATTTTTACCAGAATTGAGCTTAGACAAAATATCCATATGTTGCCTATTATAAATGACAAAGTTAATAGATTACTGAATAATCAAGTAACCTAAAGTGAGAATAAGATGGAGATCTACATAATCGACGTAAGGAAGCACATCATTTACATTTTGAATGACATAAAGATGAGCTTAATCCAACGCATCCTTACTCAGTCTGATAAAAGAAGCAGTTGACAATGCTCTATCAATGTTTGAGTTTGCTTTCTTTGTTGATGAGTTTAACCCAATAGAATTAACACCAGATACGAATTCAGAACAGAACTCTATAGTCTCTTCGACAATATAATTTTCTCTAACACATCCTTCTGATCGATTTCTATTTCGTACATAAGTTTCCAACACTTTCATGTATCATTCAAAAGGATACATTCACCTCAAATAAACAGGTTCACAAAACTCAACTTCTCTTACGAGATACACTACAAGGTGTACCATTATTATGAAGAATGATGGTGGAAAATACTTCTCTAAGAGGCATAGAGTGACAACGATATCCTCTTGTATACCCTTTAACTGAGATGTATCGATCGCCTTGCAACATATAGCATTAAAGAAGAAGCATAGACGAGTAATTGCAAGTCTTACATGTTTGGGTAAAATATCACGAATGGCTACCGGTAATAATTGTTGCATAAGAACGTGATCGTCATGCGACTTAAGTTCGTAAAGTTTTAAATCTGTGAGCGACACTAAACTTTGAATGTTCGATGAAAGCCTTTCAGGTACTTTAATTTCTGATAGTACCTTAAAAAAGCTCAATTTCTCAGCTCTGTTAATGTATAACATGCGGGAGATAAAAAGACTTTTTTCTCTCCTACTTAAGGGGCTAAATCTGATCTAATGTTCAATTCCACCAAATCTAATCGAGTTTTTATTCCATCATTCGTTTTACCAGGAATATCAAGCAATGTGCTTATAAGATTTGCACATACATTCTTTTCAATGTGCATCACATCTAAACAATGTCGCACGTCAAAATACTTCCAGTATTCTAACTAAAAAAGAATAGATTTTTTCTTACAATAAGTTGAAGGGCTATCTCCACTGTTCTTTTCCTTGATAGTTTTCTTACCAAATGAATATTGATACTTACTTGTTTTTGTAAGAATTTCTTCCCCACTCAATGGTTCTGGAGCAAATTCTAATTCTTGTACGCCATTAAAAGCTTTCTTTTGTTTCCTATATGGAAGATGCCGGGGTAGAAACGTGCGATGCTCGAGATATGCCATCTTCTTCCCTTTTGGTAAATAAGTGGATGAAGTATTCTCTCCACAAATTGGACATACATGATATCCTTTAACTGTACAACCACACAAGTTACCATACATAGGAAAATCATTAATGGTCCATAATAAAATAGCTTTAAGTATGAAATATTGTTCTTCATATGCATCGTAACATTCTACCCCATCTTTCCAAAGTTTTTTCAAGTCATCTACTAACAGAGCTAAATAAACATCTATGTCATTTCCCGGTTGTTTAGGACCAGATATTAGTGCAGTCAACATAAAAAATTTCCGCTTCATGCACAACCATGGAGGTAGATTGTACGTCACTAACATCACTGGCCAACGACTATATCTACTACTAAGATCTCCATGTGGATTTACCCCATCTGTCGAAAGAGTAAGACGAAGATTTCTAGGTTCTGACCCAAACTCTGGCCACAAATTGTCTATTTTTTTTTTCCATGATAGGGCATCTTTGGGATGTTTTAATAAACCATCTGTTTCTTTTTTTAGCATGTCACGTCAATAAACTTGTTGTTTCTTTACTTCGAAACATTCTTTCAAATCTTGGAATTGGGGGGAAATACCACATGACTTTTGCTGGGATATTCTTAGCCCTTTCTTTTAAATTTTTTTGAAACTTTCATCTTGACGTACCATAAATGGGGCATACATTTGTATTAGAGAGTTCTTTTCTAAACAAGCAACAATCATTTCTACATGCATGAATCTTCTCGTACTTCATTCTAAGAGCACCCAACATCTTTTTTACTTCATAAGTAGAAGTTGGAATTTCATTAGGACTACGTAATATGTCATGAATTAATTCCAACAACTCAGTGAAACTCTTATCGTTCCATCCAAATTTAGCTTTCAAATTATATAACTTTACCAATGTAGATAATTTGGAAAAAGTTTTACAATTTGGGTACAATGGTTTCGTCGCATCATCTAATAATTCTTCAAAATTATTGAATTTTTCACTAAAATAGTTATTGTATGTAGCCTCAAACATTCCAATTGTGTCATCAACATCAACATCATCCTCATCAACTTCGTCTCTTTTACTTGTAGACACATTTTCATTATTTCTCTTAATCGGTAATGATTCATCGTGAAAAATCCATGTCTGATAACTTTGATCTATACCATTAAAAAATAAGTGATCTCTTATTCTGTTCACATTTAGAGTCTTTGCATTCACACACTTCAAACATGGACAACTCATGACATTTGGTATATTTAAATGTTGTAGACCATTTTTAATAAACATCTCGACCCCTAAACCATACTCTGTTGACATTCTATTCATTTTCATCCATGACTTATCCATGATTGTAAAATATGCAACTTAATCTACAAAAATGAAAAACAATAACAAGGAAAAATTTAAAAGCATAAAATCATGATTGTAAAATATGCAATATCAACAGCTTAATCATTGGAACAAAACATAAAATTAATTTAGCCCATTAAGTATTGCCATTTTTGTTTTATCTTATATTTATTTATGTACCTTGTGTTTCCTTATTCTCCAAATATCATTAAGAAGCTCTCCACTACACAACACCATTGTATTCGATTTTCTTCACCACCTTTTCTCTCAAACATAACCAAAAGCATTTCAAATAACTCCTAAGTAACACTTGAACCACACCAATCAATAATCAACAAATTTCAAGACTACCAACCAAGTATATATTCTTCAACTAATTTAATTCCTACATTTCTAAATTTCAATAAGCTTAATCATTAAAATAAAAATAAAATGAATTAAATAACTTTAAATTACTAAATGGAAACTTCATATGAAAATAAAATTATACCTTTCCAAGCAAATAACTTAAACAACCCACAAACTTGAAGAGATCCGAACCAGAGTTCGAAGATTGGAATGCCGGAAAGCATCAGACCTTTGCGAACAAAGTTGAGATGGTAGATCTGATAAACGGCGAGCTCACCACAACGTCGGTGACCCACCTCTACGACCTGAACCACCGAAAGAAACCTACTGAAAAAACCCCACGAAACCCACTAGACAACCCACGAAAGCAACCGGACACACTCGAACGACCGGACAACCACGCGAATAAATGCCACATGACAAACTGGACAACCCACGCGCCGGAGAACACCCAACTGGACAACTAACCCATGCACTGGAAAACACCTAACCGGACAACCAACCCACGTGACAGCCAGAGAACACCCAACCGGACAAACAACCCACACGACCAAATGGACAACCAACCCAACTGAAAACGACCGGAGAACACCCACGACGATGATCCACCACCGGAAGAAGCCCACGACAACGCAGATCTAAGGAAAACCATTGACGAGAACCCAATTTGAACCCACGAAAACCAACCAAAAACCCACGAATACCGGTGATGACAACCCACGAACTAATGTGCACGGCAAGCTGAGAGCACCGGCCGGTGACGAAAACCCCACCTGAAGGCAGCGCCAAACAGCTGAGAGAGGAGAGAGTTTGTTTGGGTAAAGAGCTGGTCGAGGGTTTGTAATTTTAGTAAAGGTAGCGGTGCGAGTTGAGAGAAGATCACGAGGAAGGAAATGAAATTTTGATAAAATTAATAATAATAATAATAATGGGAGGCCTTTAATGTCGGTTTTAAACCGACATTGTAGGCCATCTTCAATGTCGGTTTAAAACCGACATTAAAAATCTGTTTTTTTAACCGAAATTATACATTAGAGACTACTATTTTCAACCGACATTGAAGACCAAAATTGTTGTAGTGACATCAAAGGCCCCCATTCACCACTCTAGTTTGGAAATTAACTTAACGAAACAAATCGTGCTTCCCTATGGATCGTCTTAGAATTACCACTGTTGCTACGTTACAGTAGTAATAGGAGTAGTTTGGTATTACAAATTTTCTTTTGTTTTATAGTCCTTTATGGGAATTAAACGACACTGTAAGAGGATTAAACACTCCCTCCTAAATTTGAGCTCCCCTCACCTTCACAAAGAAGTTTCTCCAAGCTTTGTATTAGTTCCTCTCAATACAACATATTTAGGCTCCCCCTAATAGTGATATCCTCTCACATTCATCAAATTTAGGCTCCTCCTAATAGTGAGATCTCCTCACATTCATCAAATTTAGGCTCCCCCTAAATATGAGTTTTCATTATCTTCAACGTACTTAGGCTCCTCCTAAATATAATATCAAATCAAACTCCTCCCGAGTTCTACAATGGCTACTGAACCAAAAACTCAATGACAAATACAAGGATTTTCAATAATAATAAATGGAGGTTAAGGCTTAGACAAACCCTATGCTCAAAACTCTCAATACATACATTTCTAATAAGGCGACTAACCCTAAAATTGAATAAGAATTCAATATAATTAAGGCTAGCTTTGAGAATATCTTTTAGGAGTGAATAAATATTCTGCGCTGGAGAATAAGGAAAGCAACCACAAAAATCTGTAAATCAACGTAGACAAATAAGAAAAAGATATGTTACCGAATCTGCTATCAAACATGTAACTTTTGAGTTTTATGTCCTAAAACTCGTAGATAGAAAATATAAATAATTAACTGTTATCAATAAAGAGTTATTGATATTATCTCAATAAGTATTGATAATATTGTATTTGTTTTTTCTTAATAACCCTAAATCCAATAAACTAACATCCTAGGCTTTCTTATGAGTTTTGAACTGTATGTGGAGACATATGTGAAGGGATTGGAATTCCCCGCAGCAGAAGCAATTGGATGCATCAGTATCTAGATTTCGTTTTATAGAACGTACAACATAATTCAAAATGACGAAAATCATGGAAAAACATAAGCCTAAGCATGTCAACTACTGTAAAAATGGAGAAAAGAGATAATATATCACATACCCATTGAAGACCAATTCTTCACGTTCCTCCAATTTGTGCCATCTTCTCCCGATCTCATGAACACTGCAATCGGACACCACCACATGGTCTTCCTCATTATTCTCAAGGACGTGAATCGTGCAGAGGTGTGGGCTTGCGCTTAATTTTGGCATAAGGGAAGGAGAAGATTAAGAGATTTTTTCTTTTTTTTTTTCAAAATCATTATGCAGAAAACTCAAATAGAAGGTGAATCAGAGAGAGAGGGTCAAGAACCTTTCTCTCTTCTCCTACAATTGGTTACGTGAGAGAGGGAGAGAAATAAAGGGTGAGGGAGTTTTAACTCCCTCCCCTTTAATAATAATTCAATTCAATTTAAAAAATTTGAATTTAATATATATATCTATATCTATCTATATATATATATTAACTTCTTAATATATATACGAACTATATGTTATATCACATATAACATATATTACTTATAATTAATGTTATATATCATATAACATAAACCATAGTTTATTATTCTATCAAATAACCTAATGTATTAATATGAGTCATGTTCATATTAATTCTAACCTATAGTTTTTATATGAATCACATTCATATAAATTAATATTTGAATCACATTCAAATAACAACTCCTCTCAATAAACTATATAAATTTAATATGAATCATATTCATATTAATTATAACATATAGTTTCTATGTGAATCATATTCAAATATTTTATTTCTCTCATAAAACTATATAAATTTAATATAAATCATATTGTAACATATAGATTTATATGAATCATATTCATATAATTAATATTTGAATCATATTCAAATATTTATTTTTCTCATAAAATTATATAAATTTAATATGAATCATATTCACATTAAATTTTAACATATAGATTTTATATGAATCATATTCATACAATTAATATTTAAATCATATTCAAATATTTATTTCTCTCATAAAATTATATATTGTATCAATATAGAAAAATTTACAAGACATAACAAAATTTTAGAACTATCAATGATAGACACTGATAGACGCTTATAGACACTGATAAACATCTATCAGTGTCTATCAATATCACTGATAGATACTGATAGAAGCCTATCAGTTTCTATCAGCGTCAATCATTGATGGTTAAAAATTTTTGCTATATTTTGTAAATATTTTGGTTTATTTTTCTATATTAAAAAACAACCCTACAATTAATTCCATTTAATTACTTTGAATGATTCAAATTAAACAAAAATTAATTTGATTCTTATCAGTCCTCATTGAGCTAACGAGGGGACCTTATGGACCTATAGATTGAAGCTCCAATGATACGAGATTAATTAATTAAACTCTTTTAATCAAATTAATCAACATTTATTAACTGTCGGTCACTCCACTATAGACCGACAGCTGAACTCTTCGCACTATAGATATATTTCTATGTCCATTGGATATAACCAATCAATAGTCCATTGACCCTTCACAAATTACTCGTAAGTACAATTGGGTCAAATTATCGTTTTACCCTTGTAGTTACATCTAACTCCTTAAGTATAATTGATCCTTTTAATGAACAATTAGTCATAGTCTAACTATGATCGAACCTCTCTGAGGCCAGGAGAGGGTAAGGTGCCTCATTGTTCAAGTCCTAAAATCAGCCTTTAAGGGAGCAATTTATCTTCTTACCCTAACTATTGGGAAGGAATGAATTCCTTCTTATGTAGTTCTGTTCCCAGCTCCTAAATCAGACGAATCCTCAAAATGGTAGGCTTATTGAGTCGGCGAATCTGGCCACTCTCACCCATACAAATCAAAGGATCACCCTCATAGACAGATATTCACAACTCACTTAAGATAAAGGTCAAGTCATCTATGGTCATCTTAGAAAATGTAAGTCTATACTAGCAACGACATTATAAAGAGAGACTTAACATTTCGTGGTTCGATCTTTATACAATCTCTTTTGTATAAGATACACTCACTCACATGTCTCCACAAGAATGATCAGGATTAGATCATTTGTAGTACTTTACAACAATTATAACAACTACAAAGCAAGCCTTATCAGTAGTGTTACTAGGATAAAACACCCAACTTTATCCATATACTATAGACCATTTAGGTTATCACTTAAACATGATCCACTTGTATGTCTCCACATACATGTTTAAGTTACATAAGATAACCTTGGATTTTAGGTTAATGGATTATTGCACAAGTAACATAAAATTAATCAACCATTGATTCAACTAACATAAAACTACAAGGGTTTAGGGCATACAACCCATCAATCTCCCACTTGCACTAAAATCGGGGAAATACGAGTCACTGAGACATGTATCCTAGGGAATACACTATACCCTACATGCTCTCCCACTCACCCTAGCACACTAGAGACATGTCTCATATTCCTAGACAACTTAGGAGATTCTCTCACACTTTAGCCTAGAGAGTCCTTTTATATAATACAAACAGTTATGTCAATAAGAACCATTTATTCACCAATGAGATGTACCCACATTCCATGTTATTTCTTCCACTAGGTGCTTACATATGGTCTCTAACCTAATCTTTGAATCACGTTATCACATAAAGTGAATAGATTAAGTTATATCTGAAATAGTTTTCAAATATCTCAAGACACATTGAACATAGGAAAATTATTACTTCACAAGCAAAATACTGTCGCTCAGTCCAATAGATATCATCTAGGATAAAACATGGATTTCTCTAAATCCAATATGAAATAATGTAACTCGTAAAAAATCAAATCTTAAACTATATACATTGAAGTTTCATTATTTGTAAGTTTTAATTTTCAACACTCAATGGTCATACCATCGAATTTCCCGATTAAACCAACCATGTATATTAAATGTTAATGAAGTCTCATGTAAAATTGATATCCCTTTAACATTTGAGGTGTCTTAGAAAATATTTTCCTCAGACATATCAACGTCATTGTAGAATGGTATATTACCATTCTATCTATAGCAATCGCATTGAACATTAAACAACTACTTTGTAAACGTAAAATGCATGAGACAAATTAAACAAAATGTGCTAAACATTTGTATGTGGACTTTTAATATATAAAATCACTTCAAATCAACTATTTGAAATTAGTTGAATAGATAAAACTTGTATATTGATTTTTACTTCATTCATAATGAGCAAATATCAATATACAATAGATAAATATCCACGTTTCATTTTCTTGTCTGTCAAAAGAATTTCTTGAAATTGTATAGGTGCTTTGAACTGCTTTTCATAAAAGAAGGTATTCATTTTTACATATCTCATATGCAACAATGAATCCACGAAGACTCTGCTATAATACTAGGTAGAAAATTGACTTATAGTCGATTTTCACCTAACATCTCTAGCGTGGGTTTTCACTTGACGCCAAGAGGCTTACTTTGAATATCTTTATCTCCATATACTATACTTCCAAGATTCCTTTCCTAGACCCATGCATATCCTTTGAGGTTGCCCCATCAATGAAAGTCAAGGTCTTTACAAGCCACTATGGCTAGTAAGATTCTAATAGAGGTATGTTTTACTACAGGTGAGAAAATTTCATTAAAGTCTACTCCCTCCTTCTATTTAAACCCTTTAGTCACTAATCTTGCTTTAAACTTTACTTCATCATTCAGTAGACCTATGAACTTCCTCTTAAAAACCCATTTATAAGGAATAATGCTTTTATCTGATGGTTTTTCAACTAACTCCCAAGTGTTATTCTTGTAGAGTGAGTTGAGTTCATGATTCATAGCTTCTGTTTGTTGTTTGTTGTCTTTACTATTCAAGGCTTCTTCATAGGTATTAGGATCCTCATCGGGAGTATCTATTGAAAAGCTAGCTATTGCAATCAACCCTTGCAAATCGAGTAGGGGGTCTGATAATTCTTCTTCCTCTGTCTTTTGTTAGGCTATAATCAGTCAAGTTCTTAGGTTGTTCTTCTTTTTCTTCTTGCAAGTGAGAGTTGGGAACACTTTCTGTTGGTAGCTTATCACCATTACTTGAATTGTTATACCTTGAATGAATCTCTCTTGATGGTTTGTAGAAGATGCATTCAAGTTGTAATCAATAGTATGCTTCAATCCTTCTGAATCCATATAAAGTTTATCTTCCTTAAAGATAACATCTCTACTAATTAGGCTTCTGTCATTAGAGAAATCCTATAGCTTGTAGCCGTTCAATCTTTCAGGGTAGCCTAAAAACATATACTTTAAATCCCTTGTTTCAATCTTGCTTTGTTTGATGTGAACAAAAGCAGTGCACTCAAAAGGCATTAGATGAGTGAGATGAGGACCTGTTCCAGTCCATCTTTCTTCTGGAGTCTTCATGTTGATAGAAACACAGGGACTTCTGTTCATAATGTAGATAGCAGTGGCTAGTGCTTTAGCCCAGAAGTTTTCTGAGATGTTGGCTTCTAAGATCATCCATCAAAGTTCTGTTCATTCTTTTGACAACTCCATTTTGTTGAAGGGTGTATGCCACTATCCTATATCTAGAAATGCAAAACTCATTGCATAGAGAGTTAAAGTTATTTCTAAGGAACTCTAGGCCATTATCAGTCCTAAAGTATTTAATCTTCCTTTCTATTTGAGTTTTTAATTTAACTTTCCATATTTTAAAATATTCAAGAGTTTGATCTTTAGATTTTGGAGGATAGGTCCATACTTTCCTTAAAAAGACATCTATTAAGGATAAGAAGTACCTTGAACCTCCCCAAGATAGAGTCTTTGTTGGTACCCCAAAGATCTCTATGTATGTAGTCAAGGACAGCTTCTAAATAGTGTTCTCCTTTAGAGAACTTTAATCGTTTTGATTTTTCATAGATGCAATGATCATAGAAACCAAGCCTCTTCATTCATTTCGCTTGTATCAGCCCTTGCTTTTGCAACTCACTGAGACCTCTCTCACTAATATGTGAGAGTCTTAGATGCCATAATTCTAACTCATTATCTTTCTCAGATCCAAAAATCAAAGCATACTTAGGTCTATTCACCTTTCTAACAATATATAAACCTTCTTTCTTCCTTCTAGTGAGAATAACTCTGTCTTGCTTCATTATCTCCAAGCATCCCTTTTCAACATGAATGGAACAACCTATGTCATCAAGCATACCTAAAGAGATAAGATTTCTCTTCAGTTTTTGAATATGTCTAACACTTTTAAGGAGTACCTCCCTGTTGTTTGAGAGCTTCAATAACACTAAGACTACACCAATAATCTCACATTCTTGGCTATTTCCCATGTAAACTGATTCTCCCTCTTCTGATTTGTATTCAACAAACCAGTTTTTCTTAAAGGTCATGCGATAGGTACACCCTGAGTCTAAAACCCAGTTTTCCTCCTCAGTTTCAATTTCCATGGCCTTCTGGTTGGTTTCTGCCAAGACCTCAATATATTCAAAGGTCTCATCTCCAATAGGACCATAGTTTCTCCCATGTTCCCTTCCTCTTCTATGATCATCTCTTGTAAAGTCTCTGTTTCAATTAGTTCTTCTTTGCTATAGGTTTATACCTTATGTTTTCATCTTTTCTAGAAGTTTTGCCCCTCTCATGACAAATTCTTTTAAAATGCCCTTCCTCGTGATATATGAAACACTTCAGTACTGTTTTTTCTTTTATTCATCCTTTGGCCTTTGTTGTTGTAATTCCTCTTGGAATGATTCCTCCCTTTAGAAAAAAGAGATTCTGCCTCACTGTTAATTTTATTCTCTACATTTAGCTCAATTTCCTTGCTTTTTAAGGTTGTTATGACTAAATTCACAGTTATGTTTTCTCTACCATATTTCAATGTTGACTTCACTTATTTGTAGGCATCATGGATCGAGTTTATCAGAATAGAAACTTCACTTTCTGCCCCTAGCTTTTTTCCAGACTGATTGAGAGTATTGGTGAGTTTCTTGAACTCATCCAAGTTCTTGTCTAAGGTTTTGTTCTGGTTCATTTTGAAGGAAAAAGCTTCCCCTTATAAAGATTTTATTTTACAAGTCTTTCTTGTCATAAAGTGCCTTTAGCTTCTCCCAGATATCAAAAGCAGTGGTCTCATCAATCACCTATCTCGGTACAGTGTCAATGATGTTGAGGATGAATGTTCTGTAAGCAATTTCTTCTATAGTATCTTTTTCCTCTTTACTCAGATTTGCAGGGAGTGTCTTTGGGTCTTCTAAGGCCTTCAAAGCCTTCTGTGCTAAAAAAATGGCAGTGATCCTTTTCGCCCAAAGAGTAAAGTCACCATTCGAATTTTTCAATTTCAAACTTCGTTGTAGTCATTTTTATTTCCTTCCTTCTTCTAAGGCTCTTATACAAATTCTTGAAAAATAAAATGTATTTATTTATTGTTGAAAGTGTAAGCCATAACTAAGCTACTTCTTCATACATGAGTATAATCCTTATGTTAAAACCATTTCTGAAGAAACTCTAATGTGAGAACATTGAGCGGAAGCGGATTGACCAAATTTCATAATTTATTGAATGCAATGTTTTACAGTAAACAAGTAATAAGATATGTATTTAAATCTAAACTACAGCATGCTTTACAAGAAAATGATTTCAAGAAAACTTCACCTTTGAAGACCTTTTCTTCACGATTTCCCTCGAACGGATCACGAACTTCTTGAATACCTTCTTCAAGATAAATTTCGAACCAAAATCAGATACTACCACAATAGAAACCTTGGTATTCTCAGGGTGAGAACCCAGGAATAGTGGGCTCTGACTATTTTGGTTAAAAAGGAAAAATTAATGTGGAAGAGGAAGATTGAGAATTTTAAAAAATTCAAGACAAACTCACAGAACACTTTTGTATTTTTCAATCGTTCAACCAATAGCAAAATGTAGAAGAAGAAGAAAAGCATTTTTTCTTTTTATTCTCCTTGTCATAAAAAATAACCATCACCCATTAATGTGGGTGGAGAGAAAATACGGGGAAAGGAGTTGTAACTCCCTTCCTTATTTTCTAAATAATAATAATAAAATAACAATAAGAGAACTAATTTATCATATTACACATATATAATATTATATGTTATTTCAAATATAACATATAACCTATAGTTTTAATATTGTATCACATACAATATAAACTATAGTTTATTTTCTCTCATATATGGCGTTTAATATAACTCCTGTAGGAGTATATCAACATGCAGCGGAAACAACAAGGATAATAAGCATTCTAATTCATTAATCTTGGATATAAATAAAGCATGCTCATACAATAATAATAAGGTTTCATGTCATACCTTTGTAGAACCTCTTTGAATCACGAATTCAACTGCAAATCTTCTCCAAAACTTGTTGTGAACCACCTCAAGATCTTCCCCACTATTCTCTTTGAGATTTAGATTGAGTTGTGGGACTCAAAATAAGCTTGAATGAAGGGAACTTAGAGAAGAACTCACTGCACCATCCACTTTGAAGAATAACTTCTTCAATTCGAATTTTTCAGCAAAAACTTAAATGATGCATGCCTCAATTCCACTTCCATCTTCTCTATTTATTGCAAGACATTCATGAAAAGAAGAAGGTTGTATGAGGTGCAGCTCATGCTTGAAGTATTGAAGCTAGAGTCAAGTGGATGTTAAGTTAGCTACTTGGTTGATAGTGGAGAAATCCAACGTTTCCAATTATGTGTTTTTCCAATTTCAATTTTGATTTTTAAAGTCACTTTGATTTCAAATAATTGAAAAAAATTATTAATTTTACAAAATTAATTTTCTAATAAAATTAATAATAAATAATTAAATAAATAATTTAATTAACTCTAATTAATTTAATATCAAATATTAAATTAATTTTACACAAATTCCACCTTCATGAATTTAATATTTAAATCATATTTAAATATTAATTAAATTCTCCAATTCCATTTAATTCTAAAATTAAACGCGGAATTATATCTCATATAATTACTATTCTCTTAAGCTAATCCATTTATGAGCTAGTAGGGGGACCTTGTGGACCTACAGATCATGGTCTCCAACGATCCGAGATTAATTGGCTAAACTCTTTACACCAAATTAACCCTCATTCGTTAACTAATGGGTCACTTCACTAAAGCCCATAGTTGCACTCCACTCACTGTAGATATATTATGTCCACTTGATATAACCATGATTAGTAAGTTAACCCTTCATAGGTTGTTCGTAATAACAGCTGGGTCAAATGTCTGTTTTACCCCCGAGATTACCTCTTGTTCCTTAAATTTCACTGATCCTCTAATGAACAATTGGTTTGTGATCCAATCAATAAACCGAGTCTTCTCGGGCCAGTGAGAAGGTGGGACCCCTTATTCAAGACCCGGAGGCAGCATTTAAGGGAACAACCTCTCTACTATCCCTAAAAATGGGTAGAAGTGAATCCCGTCTTACACTTTATGTCCCTAGCTATCTACCCGGTCTTACCCCTGAAATGGAGGTTTATTGAGTCGGCGTTGTTAAGCCAACCCTCATCTATGAAAATCTAAGGATAATCTCGAATAAATAAGATTTCATAGTTAGCTCAGGATTAAGGTCAAGTTACCTAGGTCATCGCTTTGAAATAGTCAGTCTTAAATAGTAAACGGCGTTATAAAGTAAGAGTGATTGATTTCGTGGTCCGATCTTGTACAAATCCATTGCACAGGACACCCCCACTTCTCATGTTCTAACATGTACGAAGTAGGATCACATCCTCTGTAGCATTTTACAACTCTTTGTAACAACTACAAAGTGACCGCATCCGATAGTGTTACTAGAATAAGACACCCAACCTCATTCATATACTATAGATCATTTTGACTATTTACTCGAACCTGATCCACTTTTATGTCTCCACATAAAGTTCAAGTACTCATGTAATAATCATGGGTCTTTTAGTTTATTGGATTTCTAAAACAAAATAAGCAATACATATATTCAATAACAACTTATTGAATTTTCAGAATAAATTTTATTGTTTACAAACCATGAGTTTTAGGACATAAAATAGAACAAATCTTATTTATATTAAATTTAACAAGTATGAATCTCATTCATAGAAAATATATTTGAATCTCATTCATAGAAAATATATTTGAATCTCATTCGAATATTTATTTCCTCCCATTAAGTTATAATGTATCAAATACATTATAACAATTATATCACATATAATTGAAATAACTTAATTATATCATATATAATTAAATTTCTCTATTAATTTGAACAATTCAATGGACCTGTAGCTTGAAGCTCCAACAGTACATGAATAATTAATTAAACTTTTTAATTACATTATTCACCATCCGTTAACTGTCGGACAACCCACTAAAGACCGACAACTACACTCTTCGCACTACAGTTGTGTCCATTAGATATAACCAATCAACAATACATGACTCTTCACAAATTGCTCGTAAGTACAACTAGACCAAATTACCGTTTTGCCCTTGTAGTTACATTTAACTTCTTAAGTACCACTGATCCCTCTAATGAACAATATATCATAGTCCTACTATGACTAAACTCCTATTGTGTTAGGAGAGGGTGTGGCGTCATATTGTTCAAGACTCGAAATCAGACCTTAAGGGGGCAATTTATCTACTTACCCCTACCTCGGGGAAGGAGTGAATTTCATCTTGTGTAGCTATGTTCCCAGCTCCCCAATCAGACGAATCTCCAAAATGGTAGGCTTGTTGAGTCGGCGATCTGGCCACTCCCACCCATACAAATCAAAGGACCGCCCTCATAGGCAGGAGTTCACATCTCACTCAAGATTCAGGTTATGTTACCTATGGTAATCTTGGTGAAATGTAAGTCTCTATTATGAACGGTGTTATATAATGAGACTAAACATTTCGTGGTCCGGTCTTATACAAACTCCTTTGTACAGAATATTCCCGCTCATATGTCTAATACATGAATGATTTGGATCAGATCATTTGTAGCACTTTACAACAATTGTAACACCTATAAAGCGGGTCATACTCGTAGTGTCACTAGGATAAGGTACCCAACCTTATCCATCTACTACAGACCTTTTAGGTTATCACTTAAACATGATCCACTTGTATGTCTCCACATACATGTTTAAGTTACAAAGATAACCTTGGATGTTATTTTATTAATTTGTGGTTAATGCAACTAAAATATCAAATATTTTATTAAATACATAAAGAGTTTATTTAACAATGTGTACAAACTATAGGACCCTACGAGATTTAGGGCATCAACCCCAATAATTTCTTACAGATTTTCACCTCTTTTATGTTGTTCTATTTTGCATGCAATCGAGAGAAGAAAAAGGGAGATTTCTTAGGGCTTACCTTCGATGCTTAGAAGATCGTGTAAAGAACAGTAAAAGAAGATCAAGATGAACATATTACAAACAGAATTAAAGTGGTTCAACTTGATGCTTACATCCACTGTGAAATCTCCAAGATTTTCATAAGTTCTTCAAGAATAAAATTACACAGATAAGTCTCCCTCACTAGCTCTCAACAATTTACTTTTCATCATTATTGGTTCTCTTATTTTTCGCAAAGGCTTCTTATTAATACACAAACGATAAGATTAATCTATTGTAATATGTTGAAGTAACAGAATGTTGTTTATCTGTTTTCACTCTTCAACGGTTCTTTTACTTCTTTAGCAGATTTTGTTGAGAGGCTTGAGCTGGTAATAACAAGACATAGACAAGTGAATTTGTCTTCAACTTCTAGGTATAACAGGTTGAATGTGGAGATGCAAGCCATTGATGATGAGAATGTAGCACAAATATAGAAAGCTTGCATCGGATGACTAAAAATAAGCAAAGTACGCTTGAGAAGATTTAGCAACATTTACTCGAGTTTATGTGTAATAATCCATCCATGTCTTTAACTTAACAAAGTGACGTACCCAACTTCTCAGTGTTTATGATACATTAATCTTATCTCTAAGATGCATGCTTAAGTTAAAATAGACAAAAGATTTTTATTTCTAGTTACAACCACTACTTTTCTTGTTTAATGATCTCCACAACCACTTATTTTCTCAAGTGGTTAGCTATTTCTGCTTAAATCAATTGATCAGATGGATTCAAGTAATAAAATTATGTACCCATTAAACAAAATGAACTTCTACTTATGCAAAACTCGTGAGAATGTTGATTTATTCTTCCCAATCTATTAAGAATTTAGCAACTCATTGTGGAGAAAAGTGAGTACATAGATGAATGAGAAATAATACAATTCATGTTTATATTAAGCTAATCATAATGTCAACATATTAATACAAATTCAAGAGAGAACATAGAAATAAATGTTTTAAAAAAGTAAGAGTGTCAAGCCGCCGGTCACAGTCTCCTGCTTCCTTTGGCTCTTGTGGTTGGTTGCTACACTTGTACTGGTGAAATGGAGGATAGAACTCTTTCTTTTTTAAGAAGACGACTGAGTTGTCATCCAAAATTCTTCTTCAAAAAAAAAAAAAAAAAAATGGAGCTAGGGAGGTTGAAGACGATGAGAAAGTATCACACCTACAACTTCTTTGGCTTCCCTTGTCCATGTACAAGGTAATTAATCTGCTCGATTACATTTTCCTTTTTCCTTTTCAAGTTTATGATATTTCTTATTTTTTATGATATATTTGGGTGGTTCATGCCTTGGCCTAGGAGTATAATCCAATATTTTATCGTGCTTTTCATACGAAATTCTAACTTCTTTTTCTTTCTAGCCTTTGGGCGTGTGAAGAAAATTAAGTTAATTGTACAAATAGCATTTGACAACATTACTTTGCTTCTTTTGTTCAAGTAGTATTATCTTTGGTATTAATTTTTGGATGATAAAAACTTTCCCCTAGCCTTCATACAAAATCACATTCACAAGACTAAGTAGAATTTTGTTGGAATAAATTATATGTGATCTTTCGTATAAATTTGCATTGTTTCATGAAAAAATATGTCCTTTTGAAAATAACAAACTTGAAAAAGAGACACGACTATTCGAATGCCCACAAATAGTCTATAAATATGTCTCTTCTTCAAATTGCTTTTAACAACTTTTTCATAAGTATTTTTTTCTCGTAAAACTTTTCTCCCTTTTTATAAATTTGTGTAAGTTGAGTTTATTTTCACAAAGTGTAGTTCATTGGATCTTGTGGACGGGGTGCTATTTTCATAAGAAAGTTAATCTGTTCTATCCGGAGAGATAATTACTCATGAAACTCAGGCATTAGAGTGAGAAAATTGTCTTACAATGTGAAGTCATCGGACTCAGATTCTTTTCGATATATCAAGTTCTATATTTTCTAAATTTTTTTAATGATATTATTCATACAACAATTTTAGTACATTTAGATTGTCAGTGTAACTTCTTATTTTTGTTCTTCATATATATAGAAGTAAGGTATCTAATTTAGTCTTTGATTTTACTAATCGGTTTTAATAGTCTACTTTAGTTTTTACATTGATTTCAAATCAGTGAGTATGCACCAATGACCATATGGGTGAAATTGTTCCATTATATCCATAAGCATTTATTTTGATCCGGTGATTTTTTTTTCCTTTTTATGTGCATATAGATTTCATAAAAATGATTCTGTTTTAGAATTTTATTTTTATTTATGTTATCATTTTGATACTGTTTTCCACATTTTTGGCACCATTGTTGAATTATATTTTAGATAAACATATGTATTGCTCTGTACATTACAGTGAGTTTGTTTCATATTCTTATTCTAATTATTTTGTTGTTGTTATTCAGTAAGTTATTTGGTTTTATTTGGTTTCTCCTTCAATTCTTTTCTCACTGCAATATTTTTTTCTTTCTTATTCTTTGAATTTTTTTCCTTCGTTTTTAACAACCGAAACGGAAAAAGAAAAAGGAAAAGAAGGATATTTCATGATAGGGTTGCATTCTCTATTCTATTACCGTGATAGTAGTGAGTTTATTATGATTACTATTATTATTATTTGACATGAGTTCACCATTTGACATATGTGGCAGTCAATTTTTATTTTATGTTCATTTTTACAATTATATGTATGACAATGGTGATTTAAGCCATGAGTATTGTACAATTTATGTTATTTTTTTCTATTGGCTTATATTGATATGTTTCAATATCAAGCATAATGTTCTCATGTCGCTACGTTTAAAAAATAATGAATAATGTCTCACGTTTTATTTTGTGAAAACTTGTTCGGTAAAGTTATCTTTACTTCCCACATTTTATTTTGTGAAAACTTGTTCGGTAAAGTTATCTTTACTTTGGTTCCCAATTATTTGGTGATCATTTTCACATAAATGTCATCAACGATACAAAATCTTGTACTATTTTTTCTGGAAATCATGGAGAAATTTAATTGCAATGATTCCAAATGATGATAAGATCTTTGACATTGTCAAGATTTTTGAAAGAACATATTATTGTAATGTTTGAAGGAGAAGGCAACAAAGAAAAGTTCCTTGCACTTGAGGCATAGAAACATATGCAAAATATTTATGCAAGAGCCGCATTTTGAGTGGACTAGATAACACACTATATAATGTGTATAGTGGTGGATTTGGAAAAAAAATTATGGGAATCATTAGAGAAAAATAAAATATATAAGACAGAAGATGTTATAGCAATGACATTTATAGTCAGAAATTTTTTGATCTATAAAATGGTTTATTCCAAAATCAAGATAAGACACATTTTGTGAATATGTCTCCCCAGGGTTGAAGGTTAATTATATTTTATATGCAATTTCATATATGAAAAAAAATAGGAAATTCCTTGTGAATTATGGAAAGGTTGAAATCTTCTTAAAATCTTATGTTATTGTGGGATATTTGGGAAAAGTGACTATTCTTCAATTGATAACTCAAGTTTGATAATATTCGATAACAATTTAAGAAGAGGTTGGGATATGTTTGAGTTGGCTACAAAATTTTTGTACGGTATTCTTAAAATGTCCTCTTTAGTGAATAATAATAAGTCTCAACATATATGATGAATACTTAATACAATCAAACAACTACCGTCTAGTGGAATTATCACAATTGACTTTGTAAGGTCAGAAAATAACGTTGCGGATCCATTTGTAAAAGGCCTATCTAGAGAGCTGGTTGAAAGTTCATCAAGAATAATGGGATTAAAGCCTCTAATTTTAAAAAATTAACCAGAGAGACAACTCAACCTAGTTAACTGGAGATCCTAAGATCTAGGTTCAACAGGCAAATCGACCTTTGGATAACTTAGTGAGCACTATGTTGAATTTTTTTTCTTCTTAACGATTCTAAGGATGATGAGACAGTACAAGTGTGGTTTTAGGATAAACATTGTGCTTTTAATGATTTCTATAAGTTGTTGAATAAGATGATAATGGAAAAAAACCATTTTTCCATTTTGTGCAATTTTCCAATTTTTCTATTTTCATCAAAAAATGATTTCAAAATCCACTTGGTTTTAAAATCGAAAATATTTTTAATTTTTAAAATTAATTTCATAAATTAATTTTCTAATAAAATTAATAAATAATTATTTAAATAATTCTAATTAATTTAATATCAAATATTAAATTAATTTTTACACAAAGCTATCTTCATATATTTAAATCATATTTAAATATAAATTCTCCTATTCCATTTCATTCTATTTTGAATGTTTCAAATTAACTTATCATGCTATTCTAAAGCTTATCCATTTACGAGCTAGTAGGAGGACCTCGCGGACCTACAAATAATGGGCTCCAACGATCCGAGATTAATGACTAAACTCACTATACCGAATTAATCCCCATTCGTTAACTAATGGGTCGCTCCACTATAGCTCATAGTTGAACTTCCCTCACTGTAGATATATTATGTCTACTTAATAACCATAATCAGTAAGTCAATCCTTCACAGGTTGTTCGTAATCACAGCTGGGTCAAGATAACCGCTTTACCCGTTCCCACTGACTCTCTAATGAACAATTTTGATTCATAATACCTATGAATCAAGTCCTTTCTCTATCATGANCACTGTAGATATATTATGTCTACTTGATATAACCATAATCAGTAAGTTGATCCTTCACAGGTTGTTCATAATCACAATTGGGTCAAGATAACCGCTTTACCCGTTCCCACTGACTCTCTAATGAACAATTTTGATTCATAATACCTATGAATCAAGTCCTTTCTCTATCATGAGAAGGCGAGACCCCGAATGTTCAAGACCTGAAATCAATACTTAAGAGAACAACCTATTTGTTAACCCTAAATCGGGTAGGAGTGAATTCCATCTTGCAGGGTTATGTCCCCAACTATTCAACCGGTCTTATCCCCAAAATGGGAGGTTTATTAAGCAGTGCTGTTGGACTACTCTCACCCATGCAGATCAAAGGATAATCCCGAACAAATAGGAGTTCATAGCTAGCTCAGGATTAAGATCGAGTTAACCTAGGTTACTTAATAAATGAAATAGTCAGTTTTAATAGGGTCGTTATAAAGAAAAGTGACTATTTTCGTGGCCCAGTCTATATGCAAACTCATTGCTAGGATACTCCCACTCACATGTCTCAACATGAATGATTTGTAGATCACATCATTTGTAGCATTTTACAACCTTTTGTAACAACTACAGAGTGAGTCATATCCAATAGTTTACCAGGTTGAGATACCCAATTTTATCCATATACTTATTAGACCATTTAGGCTATATACTGTTAACTTGATCCTGTTTATGTCACCACATAAAATTAAAGTATTCAGACTATAGCGATGGATATGTTTATTGGATTTTCATAATAGAATGCAAAATCAATAACTTATTATTATTGATAAATAAAATGTTTAACACAAACTGCAAGTTCTAAGACATTCCCAACAATCTCCCACTCGGACTAAAACCCTAGTGAGAACAAATATATACAATATAATGTTGAGAAATATAAAGGGAAAATACAATAAACTAGGGTATCTATAATACCATAGATATTCTCCCACTTGCCCTAGTTTACAATACTCGGAGTCCAAGTCCAACGAGGTGGCCCTTGAACACTTTAGCCGATAGGGCCTTTGTAAATGGATCAACAAGTTTGTCTTCAGAGGCAATCTTTGTGGTGATCACATCTCCTTGGTGTACTATCTCTCTGATGAGATGGTACTTTCTTTCAATATGTTTTCCACGTTTGTGACTCCTTGGTTCTTTTGAGTTGGCAACAACACCACTATTGTCACAATATAGTGTGATAAGCAGGTGCATATCTGAAACTACTTCCAAATCAACCAAAAATTTGCGTAGCCATACTGCTTCTTTAGCAACTTCACATGCAGCCACGTATTTTGCTTCCATTGTGGAGTCAGCGATACAACTTTACTTAATGCTTCTCTAAACTATAGCTCCTCCATTTATAGTGAAAACTGATCCTGAAGTTGATTTCCTGGAATCTACATCAGTCTGGAAATTAGAATCAGTGTATCCTGTAATGATCAAATCCTTAGGTCTATACCCAAGCATATAGACCCTCGTTCTCCTTAGATACTTGAGGATGTTTTTGACAATAGTCCAATGATTGTGTCTCGAATTGGATTTGAACCTGCTGATGATTCCAATTGCAAAGCATATGTCAGGACATGTACATAACATTGCGTACATCAAACTCCCAACTACAGAAGCGTATGGAATTCTTGTCATTTCCTCAACATCTTAAGGTGTCTTAGGACACTGTTCCTTTGACAAATGAATTCCATGTCTAAAAGGTAACATACTTTTTTTGGAATTTTGCATATATTTTGACAACATCTTGTCAATATAAGATGCCTGAGATAGTACTAATGTTCTATTCTTTCGATTCCAAAAGATCTGTATTCCTAGAACATATTGAGAATTACCCAAATCTTTTGTTTGGAACTGTGTTGCTAACCATCTCTTTATGTCAACAAGGAAACTTTTCTCATTCCCAATGAGCAAGATATCATCAACATAAAGAACTAAGAATGCTACAGTTTTGTTGACTATCTTCTTGTACACACAAGGTTCGTCAACATTCTGTTGAAAGCCATAAGATTTGATCGCAGTTTCAAACTTTATATTCCAGGATCTAAATGTTTGTTTCAATCCATAAATGGATTGATTAAGTTTACAGACTTTCTGTTTCTGTCCTTTTTCGATGAACCCTTCTGGTTGAGACATAAAAATACTTTCATCTAGATAGCCATTCAAAAAAGCTGTCTTGACATCTATTTTCCATATTTCATAGTCATAATATATGGCAATGGAAAGAAGTATTCTTATTGACTTTATCATGGTAACAGGATAAAAAGTTTCTTCATAATCAACTCCTTCTCTTTGGGTAAAACCTTTTGCCACGAGTCTGGCTTTATAGGTTTGCACCTTGCCAGTTCGGTCTCCTTTTCTCCTGTAGATCCATTTACAACTTATAGGTGTAACCCCATATGGTTGATCTATAAGTTTCCAGACAGAGTTGAAGTACATAGACTCCATTTCATCGTCCATGGCTTTTATCCACTGTTCCCTGTCAACATCTTCCATTGCTTTTTTAAAGGTTAATGGATTTTCTAAACTATCATCCTGTATGATGTTTTGAGTTTCTGTTAAACCCATATAGCATTCAGGTTGTTGAATAACCCTCCCACTACGTCGGGCATCCTCAACTCTTGGGATGGACGTGACGGGACAACAACAGTTGTTGATGGACCAGCTTGATCAACACCTCTTGTTGATGTNCTCTTGGGATGGACGTGACGGGACAACAACAGTTGTTGATGGACCAGCTTGATCAACACCTCTTGTTGATGTTGTTGTAGCATCTTTAGTCATTTCTTGCAATATTAGTTTATTGCGAGGTAGATGATTTTTTATATGATCTTCTTCCAAGAATGTAACGTTTGTCGATACAAATACTTTATCTTCTTGGGGATCATAAAACAATCCTCCTTTTTTTTCTTTAGTGTATCCTACAGAAAGGGATAATTTCGAACATGTTTCCAATTTCTTAGGATTTTGTACCGACACATGTGTTGGACAACCCCAGATACGGAAATGACGTAAACTAGTTTTCCATCCTTTCCATAATTCATACGATGTTTCTGAAACATTTTTTGAAGGAACAACATTTAGAATAAATATTGTAGTTTGTACTGCATACCCCTAAAAGGATTGAGGTAACTAAGCCTAATTCATCATTGACCAGACCATGTCTAACAAGGTTCGATTTCTCCTTTTTGCAACACCGTTTTGTTGTGAAGTCCAGCTGCTGTGAGTTGGGATTGAATTCCAAGATCAACTAGATAGTTCTAGAATTGTAAATCCATATACTCACCACCTCGATCAGATCGAAGTGTTTTGATTCTTTTACTTAACAGATTTTTGGTCTCAGCCTTAAATTCTTTTAACTTTTCAAGAGTTTCAGATTTATGGCTGATTAAGTACTTAGCCCTCGAGTGCAAAGGTAGAAGGGAGCTTAACTGCAAGACCCACCCATCGAGCAGGGACGAAAGTTGGCCTTAGTGATCCGACGGTGCCGAGTAATCATCAATAAAACTGATAAAATACTGATAGCCTCCTCGAGCTTTAACATTCATCGGACCACATACGTTTGAATGTATAAGTTCGAGAGACTCTTTGGCACAAAGATCTTTTTCAGAAAAAGATCTTTTAGTCATTTTTCCCTCAAGACATGATTCACATGGAGGTAAAGAACTATCTTCTAACTGATTTAGATGACCCTTTTTTACCAATCTCTCAATCCTGTTGAGATTAATGTGACTAAGTCTGAGGTGCCAAAGATAGGCGTTAGGAGAAATTTTTCGTTTCTTATTTTGAGTCTCAGCCATTTTAAACATCTCTATATTTAAAATGGCTCTTGATTCAGTTAGTTTTTATATGTACAAGTTATTTTCGTGTCTTGCAAAACAAATATGAACACCTCTTGAATAAACAAATACTTCATTAATTCAAAAGATATTCTGTACATATTTTCTAGCAGACAGGAAATGGAGATCAAGTTTCTTTTCATCTTAGGTACATAATATACATTCCTAAGTAAGATAAAAGAGTCTCCAAAAAACTACTTGACATCTCCCACTGCTTGAGCTGAAATGACTTCACCCGTTCCCACCTTGAAAGTCATTTCCTGTTCAGAAAGTCCTCTCCAAGAACTAGTTTTCTGTAGAAAAGTACAAACATGATTAACGGCGTTTGAATCCAATATCCAGGTAAGGTGAGTATTCTCCACTAGGCATGTTTTCAACAACCAGTAAATTGGATTTACCTTGTTTTGCCTTTTCTGCTTTCTTCTTAGCCAAATACTTTGGGCACTTACGTTTCTAGTACCCATCTTCTCTGCAATGCATTTTCCTTTAGAAGTTTTGTTTTTGTTTTTCTTTGCAGTGGTTTTATTTTTCCCTTTTCCTTTCTTCTTCATTTGTATAGATTTGTCTTTCAAAGAAGAAGGAATAGACTTCTTATTATCAGTAGGTTTCATTCCAGACGTTGACCCCTTATAAAACTTCTTAGGTTTAGAAACAACATTTATTTCTTTTTCCTTCAGTTTCATCATTGACTGATATGTCTGTAACTCATTCAATAGCGTGGTCAAATTAAAAGTAATTTTGTTCATAACAGCGTTTGTTGTTAACGGCAGATAACTCTCCAGGAGAGATTCCAATATCATACTTACTTGACTCTTCTCATTTGTCATCGCCCCATGAGCTTCCGCAACATTAAAATGGACCATCATATCGCGAACATGTTCTCTTACGTTAGTTCCATCTTTCATGCGTGTAACGTAAACATACTTAATGGCTTCATGTCGAACAGAGGATGACGGTTGCCCGAACATCTTCTGAAGCGAAGCCATTATCTCACGGGTGGTGGGCATGACCTCACGTTTCTTATTAAGTACATCAGATATACTTGCTAAGATATAGGCCCGAGCTTTCTCATTAGCCCTAACCCACCTATCATAGATGTCCCAAATATTTCGGTTTGTTATTATACTGGGAACCAGAGGACATTCCTCCGTCAACACAAACCTCAAATCATCCACAACTAATATTATATTGATGTAGATTTCCAGTTTTAATATCCTTCACCATTAAATTTATCGGAAGCTAGCAATTGTATGATTGAATTCGACATTGCTGAAACATTTTAAACAAACTTTATGAAATAATTATGCATCTAAATCCATTTTTAGAAAAATAATAAAGTACCCAATAAATCTTTATTTATTTGCAACGATACTTTAGTGATTTAGAACAATTGCTACTGAGGGACAATCAAGAATTCCTTCACTGAAGCAAGACAATTCTTGACCAAATACTATATAAGAATAACTCTTTACTCCTATAATTATTTTAGTTATCGTTTTCGGTCAAGATTTTCACTAATAACTAGTAATTCTTGTAAGTGTGACCCGCCATTTTTAGAACTTATTGAAAGGTATGAATATGCCCCCGAAATAGAAGACAATAGCCAAGACGAAACAATAAGACCCTATTCATTTTACTGAAGCCTGGGTTGTTTCGAATCCTATGTTACAACCCTCTGAAGAGATCGCTGCGGTTAACGACTAGCTAGTGCCGCCTAAATATGACAGCAGGTGCAACATAGGAATCTCACGGTTCAAACTAATGGAGGAGTCGTAGGACAATTTGATACATTTCCTTCACCCACTTACTATGAACTACTTCCCTCATTCACCTTGTTATTGACCCATGCAAATACTTTTCAAATGGAGCAGTCACAGTAAAAGCGACACGAAGACGAGCATGGATCTCACGGTGTGATTTCTTGAGGACGTGAGAGCTTATAACTATATATCGAATATATTTTTAATCTCCCACTGAAGTGTTCTATGTGTTTGGGTATTTACTTAGGTATAACAGCTAAATTTAAAAAACCAAAGTCTAAGTGGTTTATCCAAGTATAACGCTTATAATTGGATTCTAACCTACAATGTCTAGGTGATAAACCGTTTTATTACCTCACATCGCTCACGCAAGCTCATAAATCAGTTAACAATGCTCAATCTTTCGGTCATCATCCCCAGGTAGGAAGTGTTCCGTAAATCGTCAACTTAAGTACCCCCAGCCTTAGACAGGTTTATGAACCGATTTCAGTTTGTAACTGAATTTTATAAGGTAACAATCTATTTTAACGATTAAAACTAGTTGTTAACCTAAGTAAGCATGCAACTTTTCTTTGTTATGGATTTTAAACGTCTAACCCAATTTTATAACAGCTTACAAAATTTTAGACATGCTAAACATCCACAACTTTCAACAAAGGTGTTCAATATCTAATATAGCAATTATATTAAATATAACCCTAACATGCATACTATAGATTATAATATTTTATAACATACTTTCAATGCATGTAATATGCTTCCTACATAAAGTTATTAGACCATTTAGGCTATATACTGTTAACTTAATCCTATTTATGTCACCACATAAAGTTAAAGTATTCAGACTATAGCCATGGTATGTTTATTGGATTTTCATAATAGAATGTAAAATCAATAACTTACTATTATTGATAAATAGAATGTTTAACATGAACGGCGAGTTATAGGACATTCCCAATAGAATGGGAGGACACTCCTCCATCAGGATGAAATGGAGATCATCGATGATCAAAATTGTGTTAGTTGTATTTTTCCAACTAGCATAATTTTTGCCAATTAGTTTTTCAATGGCAAGTAAGCTTAGAGTCTCAGTTGCCATAATAAAATTATTGAAACAGAACAAACTTAATTAAGTCTACTTGCATTAAACTACTTTTAAAAAACTAATCATGTTTTAGCAAAATAGTCTAGTGTACCCGAAGTTACATATATTATGCAATGATGCTTCAGTGAGGTAGAACACAAGTCACCGTAGGGTGATCAAGTGCCCCTTCACTGAAATGAGACATTCTCAACCATTAGATAGAAACAACTTCTTGTAACTGAATCTAATAGTCACCATTGTTCGGTCCATAATTTGTTAACATCCTTAACAAGTCTGTGTAAGTGTAACCCCTCATTTTAGGTCCTAGAGTCCCGCCCTAATGAGCCAACCTTAGGGAAAACCCGATTAAGACAAGAGACTAAAGCAACCCTATCCATTTCTGGAGATCAAATAAAGAGTCATGCAAAACTGCTATCCTTTAGGGGGACACCCACGATGCCACGAGGTGATGCATGAAACTTTATCCAACTTAATGAGAGAGACCGAGGGATATGTTGTCACACGTCCCACTCCCACTTACTATGAACACTCTCTCCATTCACCTTGGTATTGACCTACCCAAATGCCACTTATAGGGGGACACCTATAGTGCCTCGAGGTTGAGGATAAATCTCATGGTGTGAAATTTTTGGGAGAAACGTGTAATGGTTAAAGTGAAGTATCATATACCCTATTTTCCTTCCACTGAGTGTTCTACCTAGGGTTCATTAACTTAGAAATCCGGCTACTGATTTTATCTAAGTGATTTGTTTAATTTCCTCAAAAATAACACTTGCTTTTGATGACTAAACAACTTTGATTCAAGTCTTATTAAACTCTTTAACAGACTTTCATCAAATTTTCATGCATGTAACAAATCTATCTAATTCAGCTTTCTAGTTAGGGGTGTGACGTTTCCATCGACTTAATTACCTCAGCCTAGCCAAAACTAACCTTAGACAAAAGGTACCTTATAGATACATTTGTTACATATTTAATCTTTTATTAGGAATCAATTTAATTTTATTAAACCAATTTAAAAGATTAAACTTAGATTTCTAATCTTATTAGAAATGTGATGATAAGGAAATAAGTGGCAATCATAAGAAGTTGGCCAAGTAAGAAATATTGAGGCTCTACAAGATGAAAGTGAAGCTCAACAATCTCAAACCAGCTCAATTGAAGCTCGTGGTGAAAATCATTGTAAGAACTTTCCAAGTCAATCCAATCATGAGCCAATCATTATGCCTCAAGGACCAATGACAAAAGCTAGAGCTAAAAGACTTAAAGAGGGATTAAATGCTTGCTTCCAAGCTAAATTTCCACCCCATCATGAAGAGTTGCAACCCTTCAAGCTCCAAGAGTCACTTGGGCACCCACATGTCCCAATGAATTTGGAAATTCAGATTCATCCCCATGTTTAATGCTTGATGTATTAATTTATTTCAATATATTTACATTTATTAAGGTTTATGTATTTAGTTGATAGATGAAAGGTTGCATCCTTTCATAGTGTCTTTTCATTTAGTATATATAGTGTTGTATTATTTTTTTCACAATTCATAGTGCTCTGATACCAAAATGTTAAGAAACCTTTGAGAATCGGATCTATGAACCTCAATCCCAACAGACCCCATAACCAATTTGATCTCAACCCCTAAGATAGGCTAAATGACAGATTACTTAGATGATCTAATGAATCAAGGATCGGACAAAGTTATAAACTTCCATCAACCCTTGATCTTCAAAGCACTCCACAAGCAAGACAGATCAACTCTCAGTTGAATGCCCCAAATATTCATGCATTCTATCACAAGAACACACAAGAAACAAAGCTTAAAATCTTTAAGGGTTTTAAAACCTAAGATTCTACATTTCGAAATCTTCTTCTATCTATATCTTCCAAATGTAAAAAAAAATACAGCACTATATATACTAAATGAAAAGATACTATGAAAGGGTGCAACCTTTCATCTATCAACTAAATACATAAACCTTAATAAATGTAAATACATTGAAATAAATTAATACATCAAGCATTAAACATGGGGATGAATTTGAATTTCCAGATTCATTAGGACTTTTGGGTGCCCAAGTGACTCTTGGAGCTTGAAGGGTTGCAACTCTTCATGATGAGCTGGGAATTTAGCTTGGAAACAAGCATTTAATCCCTCTTCAAGTCTTTTAGCTCTAGCTCTTGTCATTGGTCCTTGAGGCATAATGATTGCCTCATGATTGGATTGACTTGGAAAGTTCTTACAATGATTTTCACCATGAGCTTCAATTGAGCTGGTTTGAGATTGTTGAGCTTCACTTTCATCTTGTAGAACCTTAATATTTCTTACTTGGCTAGCTCCTTATGATTGACACTTATTTCCTTATCATGTGATCTTAGGTCTATCTTAATCAAATTTTGAAAACACTTTTAAAAAATGATTACCGCCTCAGGTTTGCATGTAATTCTTTATTATTGATTTTAAGTCTAATTTCATTTATTATAACACTTAAAAGAAATTAAACAATTAAAACTAACCAACATTGCAAGCTAGACATACATAAGTTATTTATAATAATTATAAATTAACCTAAGGTAGTGTCATGTTTCATGCAAAGTTCATTCATTACTAATATATAACTTTTATATAAACAAGTAATGAATTAAACTATAGCATACATTCCATATAAACATTCAACCTTATATCATAACATTTATAATATAAATGATGCATGGATATGATATAATGTAGGTATACATATACCATAACTATTATATTAAATGATGCATGAGCATGCTTTATGTAATTTAAATCATGCATACTAATATATTATAACACTTATTATATAAAATGATGCATGAAAAAAAAAATGCATAACCTATGGTGGGTTTTAAAACTATATAATTGATGCTTTATTTTATGAAGTGGAAATGTGGATGCTATGCGTTGAAGAAATTGCATTGTGCACTCAAGTTTCCTCAGTGAAATCCAAGTGTAAATTCCACTGAGTTTCCTGGTAAGTCCAGGGTCGAACACAAGGACTTGTGAAAACAGGTTGCGTTGGTAATTTTGATGAAAACCTTGCGGTAACCAAATAAATAAATTGTTGGTTTGTTGTTGATTGTGTTAATGAGAAAATAAACAAATGCGGCGGATTTGAGAAAAGTCAGTTGTGTGAGAGATGCAATGAGTATGCGATGAACCGGTTGAGAAGATCTTTAGCTAGCGTCACTTGGGAATGCGTCAGACTATGCGACAATGTTACAACCATGCATTGCAAGTCATTTTCCAATGCAGATNAATGAGTATGCGATGAACCGGTTGAGAAGATCTTTAGCTAGCGTCACTTGGGAATGCGTCAGACTATGCGATCATGCTACAACTATGCATTGCAAGTCATTTTCCAATGCAGATGCGATGCTCCTAAGTCTATGACGCATATGTTGAATGCAAAAGTGTCCATAGAGCTTATCCCTAAGTCTCTACTCTTGTCCTATGCGATGATGTAAAATGCAGAAAAGCAAGGTGACCACATACAATTATATCCTATCTATAAGATGCATGCGATGCGTTGATAACAAATAGTGTTCATTCCTAAGCTCCTATCTCTTGATTATGCGTTCTAATCTGGCTCTTCCAAGCCTAGATTCTAACTTGACCTTCCCAAGTCTAGATCCTATCCTTAGACTACCCTCCCGAGTATCTCTAATGGATGAATGAAGAATTCATAATACAAGATAATCGCATAGCATGAAGATTCCCTAGTTGTGCTAGCGAAATGCTTCTCAACCCATTCAACTGGTTTAGCTACTCATGCGTAAATAACAGAGATTGAACAGACATAGAGAAGGAAATTCCATTTTTATAAATGAGTTTGAGTACACAATAACAATGGAAGTTAAGGGTAGAGAGCCTGGTAGCAATTCCTTTCTGATCAAGGCTTTTACACTACAATCTCTATTCAGTTCTAAAGATGTTCGTGCTTCCACAGGCGTCGTCCCTCTCTCTGTCCTTGAAGCTTCCGGCGCTCTCCCAAGCTTACTGGAATGATCTTCCGGCACAACCTCCTTTCTCGTGTCCGCCTTAAAATGAAAGAAAACTATGAATAAAGACGTGCGTACGTATGAATTTCGAACTAAAGAATGGTGAACCGATCAACCTCTTTTCTGAAGGCTGCCCTTGGTATTTATAGAACATCCAGGGTGAAGGGCGACTTCTCTCTCATGATTGTATAGATGGGACGGCTTTAATTCCTGACTAATGCGCCAAATATTTGTCACCAAAAAGCTGAATGTACTTGTGATCGTTAACGGCTGTCAACTTAATTCAGATTCGACTGTCATCCGCTTTCTGTCCCAGCGTGATTAATTAGCCTCTCACCTAGATGCGCACACCATGTTGCGCTGACCAAGTTGCAGCGATCCTTCTCGGGCGAATGTTTGCGAACGCAGTTATCGCAAAGCCTTGCAGTGAAGTTGCACTCGACCAATGATTTCCTATGATCACAATTCTTGCATTGCGTCAACGCATATTCTGCATAAAAACACAAAAATCAATTGTTCCTATGCGATGAACGCATGCGACTGCAATATTATGAAATTGATGCTTAATGGATGTAAATTAACATATTTCATCAACGCAATCCAACATTGTTTAAGAACTTAGCACTATAATAACGTGCATTTCTGCCTGTTAACACCCCCCAAATTTATACAATGCTTGTCCTCAAGCATAAGTTAAAGATTCCTTTAGCCAGTCAACTGCAATGTTCTTTTCCTAGATTTCTCAAGGATACTTCGTTCAAATCCTATATACAAAAATTTCCTTAAGCCTTGTTCAAGTCTCTTCTTAAAATATTTCTAAGACCTAGGGACCGCAAACTTAACCTTCAAAAGGACTTTACTAACTTTTGGAACATCGCATGACTTATTTCAAAAAGAAAATTTTCTATTGGGGTGTCAAATGATTTTATCCTTGCATATTTCTTGACATTATTATTTTTCTAACCTTGCGCTGATCCAAGTGCCTTGCCTTCGTTTTTGCTTACCCCCACGGGTGTCATGCGGACATCCAACTACGAGCAATATACTCTTTCTATGACTAAACTTATACCTACATGGCAATAGAGTTGCGGTCATTTATTTATGCGTTGATCCTGGTGACTTACTTTCGTTTTGGCTTGCCCCCACGTGTGTCATGCGAACATCTAACTACGGGTAAGTGCCTTTCACAACTTAACTCTTATCAACATGAGTTTCCCATTGCGTTGACAATGGAGTTGTTATTCTCAATATTTTTCTCTCTTTCTCTCTCGTTTTTTTTTAGAATAGCAAGGTCGAAAATAAATACCTCACCCCCAAATTTAAAATGTGGCAATGTCCTCATTGCCAAAAGATTGAGATAAGTCATGCAATGTTCTTAGAAAGCTTCGTAAAGAGAGTTTGAAAGAAAGCTAGCAAACCCCTAACTTCTAAAAATATTTCATGAGGTGACTATCTTAAGATTAAGTTGACTCTAGTATATACGAAAGAAATAGAAGCATGTTTTTCATCATTGAAATCATACTTGGCAAAGAAACAGCATGCAATGATTTACTAAATTTATCTATGTCAGATGATTACGGTAATCAAAGAGGATGCAGTGATAAAACTTACATGCAATGTAATAGCGCAAAATTTGAAATATAGATAAAGAAGAATACACCCCCAAATTTGCGTTGTCGCCCGCATTGTATATTGACGCATCCATATTTGCAGCGATCTATCTTCTTTGGATTGCGGTGATGGAGTGAGATAATTTATTGCTTCATGTAACATCTCCGCAATCTTGTGCCTTAATCATTGTAAACAAACAAAGAGAGAATCAAATGATTTTAAACAAAACAACAAGTTTTTTTTTTTTTTTTGGGAAGTAAAAATGAGTAAGATGCAGATAGCTAAATGATTATAAAAGTGACGAAGGAATAAGAGTTCAAGAATCAAGCAAGGGGTATTTCGGGTTTTTCAGCTTCATGGAGGCTTTTTCTGGCTGGAAATCACCTCCGCAATATGCCTTAACTCGCTATCCATTAACCTTAAATGTACGACTTCCATCCTCAGTGATTAACCCCACCGTACCATGTGAGAATATTTCTTTAATGATGAAGGATCTGGACCAGTGTGATTTTAATTTTCCCAGGAGAGCCGCAATCGTGAGTTAAAGAGTAAGACCTTCTGCCCTTGGAGGTTCTTACCGCATATGCATTTGTCATGCCAGCACTTGGTGTGCTCTTTATAAATCTTCGCATTTTCATATGCGTTAATCCTCCATTCTTCTAGCTCGACCAGTTGCGTTTTTTGTGCTTCTCCTGCTTTCTTCAAATCAAAGTTCGGCTTCTTTACCGCCCACAGTGCCTTATATTCCAGCTCCAACGGAAAATGGCACGCTTTACCAAATACCAACGCATATGGGGACATACCTATCGGTGTTTTAAATGCGGTCCAGTATGCCCATAATGCATCATTAAGCTTTTTTGCCCAATCTATTCGTGAAGGCCTTACTACCTTCTCAAGTATCAGCTTAATTTCTCGATTGGACACCTTGGCCTGGCCATTCATCTGCGGATGGTATGCGGTGGCCACTTTGTGGAGAATGTTGTATTTGCGCAACAACTCCTTGATATTACGGTTAACAAAGTGGGATCCTTCATCACTTATGATGGCACGGGGAATGCCAAAACGAGTGAAAATATGTTTCTTCAGGAACTGGGAGACTACCGCCGCATCACTTGCGGCGCATGCTATTGCCTCTACCCACTTTTGATACATAATCGATGGCTAATAAAATATAATGTTTACCATTCGAAGAAGGGAATGGTCCCATGAAATCAATCCCCCATACGTCGAACAATTCAAGCTCAAAGATAGTGTTCATTGACATTGCATGTTTCCATGAGATGTTACCTATGCGTTGGCACCGATCACACTTCATTGCGTAGTCAGCCGCATCCTTGAACAATGTGGGCCAAAAGAATCCACTCTGCAAAACCTTGGCTACGGTGCGTTGCCCTCCAAAGTACCCACCATATGGTGAGTCATGGCATTGTGATAATATGCATTATTGAGCAGCATTTGGTACGCATAATCGAAAAATCTGGTCTGCACCTCTTTTATACAGATTCGGCTTATCCCAATAATAATGTTTGCATTCATTTTTGAGCTTCTTCTGTTGGTGGTAGGTGTAATCTTCAGGAAATTTCTCACAAACCAAATAATTAACTATGTCTGCATACCAGGGCAACTGAAATACCACACTCACCTCAGACTCATTGCAGTCAACCTCAGGGTTTTCCAGTCTAGACAAGTGATCCGCAACTTGGTTCTATGTCCCCTTCCGATCAATTATTTCTAAGTCAAATTCTTGAAGGAAGAGAACCTATCTGATCAACCTCAACTTTGCGTCCTTCTTTGTCATTAGGTATTTGATCGTCGAGTGATCAGTATGGATGAGTACCTTTGTTCCTAACAGATATGCCTGAAATTTTTTCAACGCAAAAATTACCGCCATAAGCTCTTTCTCTGTGGTGGTATAATTTGTTTGAGTAGGGTTTAATGTTTTACTCGCATATGCGATGGGATGCAAGATTGTTTTTCTCTTTTGCGCTAAAGCTGCTCCCATCACATACCCGCTTGCATCGCACATTATTTCAAATGGCAGTGTCCAATCTGGCGCAATCAATATGAGTGTAGTAATCAGCGCATTTTTCAAAACTCTGAATGCATTGAGGCAGTTGTTTTCAAACTCAAATTTTCTGTCAGCCTCTAACAACGCACTCAATGGTCGTGCTATTTAAGAAAAGTCTTTGAAAAATCGTCTGTAGAATCCAGCGTGCCCCAAGAAGCTTCGTACAGCCTTCACGCTAGTTGAGGTGGAAGTTTTTCAATTGCTTCGATTTTTTCTTTGTCCACCTCCAACCTATCCCGAGAGACCTTGTGTCCCAACACTATG